>NW_017307884.1:22396-25643 GCF_000935625.1 Nanorana parkeri
ATTAAAAAAAAAAAAAAAAATATAAAAAATGTTTTAAATATTTTTCTTTTTTACTTTTAGGGGTTTTGGGGAAAATATTGGGGGTCTAAAACAGACCTCTGATATTTTCCTTTTAAAATAGAAAAAGAGATTGAGAAAACAAGAGTCCTTAATCTTTTTCTGCAGCCCCCGTTATAAATGAACCTCTATAGGAATCCTCTATACGGAGTGCTCCTGTTTATTTATAACTTGTGGAGATATTGTGTTTACAATAACCACAATCATGAATGAACAGAAGGTGATGTAGATCACTTTCCACTCATTCATAAATTGGGGACACTGTAAATAATTGATGACATAGTATGTTTACTAACACTCAGCGATCACTGATTGCCGAGTGCTTGTACCCGCTCTCCTTCCTGACTGTCAAGAGGTGCGGGAAGGAGAGCTCGATCTGAAGGCTGACTCCTCCCCCGCGGTGCAGGGAGGAGAGACGCCGACTGCTCACAGCGCTTTCCTCCCGCAGCGCTCGGCCGCCTGTGACAGTTTCTCTCCTCCCCGATGGGACACAGAGCAGCACCCAGCAGGGAGTAGAGAAAGCAGAGATGTACTGCTATTTCGGGCCAAAAATATGTTTCCGTGACCGTTATATAGGTGCATCCCTAACAAATTCCCTTTAGTATTAGAGCATGGGACCATGTTGTTAATGTTGCAAACATTAAAAATTAGAAAGAAAAGAAAAAAGTCCAAAAACGTTACAACATAACAATTCTTTTGTTAGCAAGAATTAAGAGTAAATGTCAGATTTCCTTGTGTTTACCTAGAACCAAAGTCAGTCTCTCTAGTATCAGTTTTCATGAGTAAGAGATCTTCAGTTCGACCAGACTTCTCCTTCTTGCGAATCTTTTTCACTCGTCGCTTAGTTTTCTTGAAGGAGACCTTTTGGAGTACAGTATAGGAAATTATATTACAACCATTTTGTTTCTTAAAAAATTCACATCAAGAAAACCCTAGGCTTTAATTCTACAATCTTACCATCTCCTCTGGTGTATAATACTCAGATGCAATCTTTAACCCTGGCAGATCTAGGGACTGTGCTTGATTGTGTAAAGTTTCACGAATTAACTGCAATTCCTTTTCCCATGAACCATCCACTGCTCCCCCCGATTCCAGTTGGAAGGATTTCTTCTTTTCTCCCTCTATCTCTTCATCGTATTTGGAAAGGACAGATTTGTGACGCAACTGTGGATAAAAAAATAATAATAATTATTATTTAGGAATCCTTTATTAAATGCAATGCATAAAACAATTACCATTAAAATGAACTACAGACTCACCATGACCATGTCATCCACGCTCTCTTCCTCTTCATAAGGTTTGTAATCCGGTCTTTTTTTCTTCAGCTCAACATTCTTATTTGCTTTCTCTCGGTCTATCATATTCACATTAACTAAGACATCAGAACCATCTTCATCAAGGACACCTGAAGAGGGGAAAAAATAAAAAATAATAGGGACTTTTGTACTTACCGTAAAATCCTTTTCTTGGAGTTCATTGACAGCAAATGTTAAATATGACTTATATTACCACCTACCGTAGATATGGACATTAGACACAAAAACTGAAGGACATATTTTGTGTGTAAATATACTCCCAAAAAAAAAAAAGAAGCATTTTACAGGCATTTTACACTGCGGAGAACTTCAGGAATGACAGAGTGAATTTTACTGTATAAAAGAAGAAGTGAACCAAGTCGAGACAGTGGAGAGAGAATTCCATAGGCTGTTCAGAGGCAAGATAAAGAGGTCTCAAAAAAAAACCTCATCTCTGTTTAAACACAAAGGATACGTTTGCCAATGATGGCAACGAGAAAGGCAACCTTATGAGTGAAGGAAAACAAGGAGTATATCCCTGATTAGGTTTAGAGGATGCTTTGTAAAAATTACACAAAGTTGAGATCCCAGGGAGCCACTGAATAACGCACAGGGGAGTGATGTGAGCAGGGTGAATGCACTCAAAGAGTTTAAGGCAAGCAGCCTTCGAAAAAGAATGGCTAAAAGGCCTAAACCGAAACATTGAGGGTACTCAAGGCCAGATTGTAGGAAGAACTAGGGATGCACAGATACCGATACTTACCCCCGATACTGGAACTTTCGGTCAGAAGGAGATTTCCTCTGACCGGCAGTGCCGTGAGGGAACATGAAGCCAACTTCCAGGCCAATCAGGAAGCCAGGCACCGGCTCACAGCCCGGCTTCCTGATTGGACGGGAAGCCGACTCCATGCTGTTTGGCCGGGAAGTCGACTCTCTGAAAGACTGCACGGGAGACCCAGCTATCTTTGCACATAGACGTTTGTGCACATTTCAGGACATACTGATCCATGCAGATTTTGCTGAGGCATACAGCAGTTGCTCCAGGTCATCAATCCCTGTGGACACCATTTGCAATGCAATTGTGTAATAAAAGAACTATATTTCATACATCTCTGTACAGGAAGAAAATTCCCTTCACCCTCCTTTAACAGCCACCCCACTACTAAATGTCATTTATCTTCTCAAATGCCCATAGGGTTTAGATTATGTTGGCCAGACCTCACAGGAAACTAGAAAAAGCTTTAGCAAAAACTGTAGCGATGTCAGCACAGACTTCTTCTCACCTGTAACACATCATTATGGAAGGCTGATCAAAGAAGCTCACAACATTGGTTTAGAGTAGTTGAAGAGGTTAAAAAACCCAAAAGGGGAGGAGACCTGCTGAGTGTGACACTGCAGCGTGAACTTATTTTGATCTACAAGCAGACAGCTTCCCAGCCAGTCGGCATCGAGCCAGCTGAACAGCATCGACCCAGCTGAACAGCATTGAGCCAGGCGGTGGGTAACGGCCTGCCTTCCTGATTGGCCCGGGACGCCGGCTCCATGCTAGTGGAAGTACCGTTATCGGTACCGGCGAGTAGCGAAAGATAAATATTAGGTACTCGTACTCAATACCGAAAAACCAGTATCGGTGCATCCCTAGGAAGTACAGAATTAGTATCACAGAGAATGCTCCTGGGATACAAGTCCCTGGATTTGCACATGGAGAAGCAGGCTTTCAAAGCGTTATAATAGTCTTTCCCAGAAGCAAAATTTCCGGGCCTTCAAAAGTATAAAGATGACAGTCTGGTAGGCCTCTGTCCCTCAAAACCCAGGCTTCAACAGCCAAGCTGTTCAAGCCAGCAATCGAGAAGCAGGATGTTCATAAGACAGAAGAGCTAGATAATGTTGGAAGG
>NW_017307884.1:25658-44652 GCF_000935625.1 Nanorana parkeri
AATAAAATGCTGAGAAGGCAAGGAAGAAGCTTCAGTGGGGGAAAGGCATAGATCAGGTTGAACTGATTCCACAGAGTCACAAGAGCATCCACTGTGAAGGCCCAAGGATCCCTAGTCCTGGCCACAAACCTGTCCAGTTCGTTGTTGAATCTTGAGGCCAGGAGATTCACTTCTAGCTGCCCCCACTTGGGGGTCTGTTGTCATAATCTTACAGTGTCACAATGACAAACATCTTAGTTTGAGCATTCAATCTGATCATTCGGCCAAAGAAAGGTTAAACATGACCCAAACTGGCAGCATGTTCTGTTGCAAAGTCCTGGAGTGAAATCGAGCAAATGGAACAGCCTCGAAATTTCCAGTTAGACTTACCGGTAACAGTATTTCTGGGAACCGTGCAGGACAGCACCCTGAGAGAGATGACTGGCTCCTCCTTCTACAGGAAGCACAATTGAGAGTAGCTTAAAATATGTATCCCACCCCCCTCAGTAGAGATAAAAGTAGACTACTTCCACCAGTGCACGAGTGAAACATCACCACACATCATAATACATACGTGTATGGTGGAAAGTAGGCTTGCTGTCCTGGAAGATTCCCAGAAATACCGTTACCGTTAAGTCTAACTGGGAATTTCTCCAATCTTCCAGGATGGCAAATCGGAGAGGATAAGCAAGCACACCAACAAGCCTATTTTCTCAGGGCAGGACCACAGACTAATACTTTCCTGCCAAAAGCAAGGTCCTGCTGTGACAGAACTTCCTCTCTGTCAAGCCTTAGGAAGATATCGGGTCTTGACCAAAAAGCTGCTCTGCAGATGTGTTCCACCGAAGCCCCAGCTCAATTCTTCCCAAGAGGTGGCTAAAGATCTAGAAGAATGAGCTTTTACCTCAGTTGGCAAATCCTGACCCTCTAATTTATAGACCAACGTAATTGTCTGTTATCCATCTTGCTATAGAAACTTTTGAAGCCTGCAATCCTTTATTTCCAAAAGAAAACAAAACAAAACAAAAAAAAAAAAATCGACTATTTTCAGAAATTTCTTGTCATGTCTAGATATTTAAGGGAGACCGTCTAACATCCAGCGTATGCAACGCCTCCTTGCTAGGATCCAGGGGATTGTCACAAAAGGAGGGTAAAACAATCTCCTGAGACTTATGAAAGGCGGAAGACACTTTTGGCAAATATAAGGGGTCTGGTCTAAGAATTACTCTATCCGGGAGAACAGCAAGACAAGGATCTTTAATAGATAGTGCCTGGAGCGTCCCTACCCTTCTGGCTGAATTTTAAGCATCAAATACTTAATAGAAATACTGGCAATAGGTTCAAAAGGAGGTCTTGAGAGTCCTCCCAATACCAACGAAAGATACCAGGGAGAAAAAACCTTATTCTAAAAAAGGGCATGAATATTCCAGGGCCCTAAGAAATTGTTTCACCAAAAAGGTTCCCCCAGCAATTTTTGTTATAAAAACAAGGAAAGAGCGGATAATTGCTAAGGGCCAGGTTTCTTTCGAAACCATCCTGCAAAAAAAATGCAAGACTAACGGAACCGAAGGAGAAACAAATAATTGTGTGTGAACACCAGGAAGGAAAAAAAAAAACAAACAAAAAAAAAAACACCACAACAACTTTCCAAACTTTGACATATATATTTTCTGAAGCAAAAATGTTTTGAGATGCAGATCCTTCCTTTCTGGAGACCAACCCCTGGTACATTAGTAACAAAAAAGAGAAAGGGATAGAAAAAGGTGGGGGTTTTAAGTGGCTACAGAAGGGACACATCCAATAAACTTCAGTCTCATAGGAGGTATATAAAAAAAAGTATAAATTTATTAAACAAATGACTAAAATCAATAGATATGCATAAAAGCATATATACAAACATATAACATCAGGGAATACAAATAACTCCCATCAACCCTTGTGCTCCACAACCAAGGTTAACCTATATAATCATTTTATTGCAAACTCATGTCAGTTGCACAAGCGCTTTCGGGGGCCACACAGGGTCCCTTCATCAGGCATAGCAATGGCCGCTCTATAATCCCCCCCGATGGTGCAAATAGGCAACCGTGGTGGAGTTGTCTTGGAAAACGTGTACATCTCGACCCTTCAGGATCGACTGAAAAGCGGTCAATGCTTCTTGAACCGCTGGAAGATCCTTCATGGTTTGAAGAAGCTCCCTTTACTATGCGAGGCCAGGGTCCCTGAGCATGAAGCCCCTGAGCATGAACCCCTGATCGCCAGAAGCTTGCATCTGTGGTAATTTTTACCGTATTTAATTGATTCCATAGCCTGTCCATTGGACAGTCTTTCCAAATATGTCCACTAATAGAGACTGTCGCACAGGTACTGTAAGCTGGACTCTGAGATCCATAGTCTCTCTCCTGTCCCATTTTGACAGCAGAAGTGCTGAAGAGGCCTTGTGTGAAGTTGAGCTCAATTTAAAGCAGTCATGATCTCCCTTAAAGTTATAAAGTCCTTGGTGATTGTCTTTTGTGTCAAGTCTAGAGTATTGTGGACTCTCTCTTTCGTAAGGAACAATTTGAGTAATTGAGTCTATCAGGAAACCCAGAAAGACTACAGACTGGGTTGGAACTAGGGAAGACTTTTCCAGATTCAATATCCATCTCAGTTTCTCCAGCAATTCCATGACCTTCTGCAGGCTCTGAAGAAGCATAAATTAGAATATCGTCTAGATAGGCAATTAGAAAATCCCCCTGAAGATATAAAAGGCAGACATTGCTTCTGACAAAACTTGTGAAGATTCTTGGGGCTGCAAAAGGGCCAAAAAGGAAGAGCCCTGAACTGCCACTTTCCCCTTCGGTACTACAAACCAGAGAAATTTTTGATCCACCAAGGCAATTGGGGTGTGGAGAGGAGAATCTTTTAGATAGAGATTGACCATAAACACCGATTTGCTGAGTGTCTTTCGCACAGAGTAACACTCTCCATGCGAAACTTCTTGATCAACCACAACCGATTTAATTTCTTTAGGTTTAGGATCATTCTGAATCTTCCCCCAGGTTTGGGGACTAGAAATACACTATATTGCCAAAAGTATTGGGATGCCTGACTTTACACGCACATGTACACGCACATGAACATTAATGGCATCCCAATCTTAGTCCGTAGGGTTCAATATTGAGTTGGCTCCGCCCTTTGCAGCTATAACAGCTTCAATTCTTCTGGGAAGGCTGTCCACAAGGTTTAGGAGTGGGTCTATGGGAATGTTTGACCATTCTTCCAGAAGTGCATTTGTGAGGTCAGGTACTGATGTTGGACGAGAAGGCCTGGCTTGCAGTCTCCTCTCTAATTCATCACAAAGGTGTTCTATCGGGTTGAGGTCAGGACTCTGTGCAGGCCAGTCAAGTTCCTCCACCCCAAACTCGCTCATCCATGTCTTTATGGACCTTGCTTTGTGCACTGGTGCGGAGTCATGTTAAAACAGGAAGGGGACATACCCAAACTGCTCCCACAAAGTTGGGAGCATGAAATTGTCCAAAATGTCTTGGTATGCTGATGCCTTTAGGAGTTCCCTTCACTGGAACTAAGGGGCCAAGCCCAACCCCTGAAAAACAACCCCAAACCATAATCCCCCCTACACCAAACTTTACACAATGCATCCAGGCAAGTACCGTTCTCCTGGCAACCGCCAAACCCAGACACGTCCATCAGATTGCCAGACATAGAAGCACGATTCGTCACCCCAGAGAACACGTCTCCACTTCTCTCTAGAGTCCAGTGGGGGAGTGCTTTACACCACTCTTTGGATTGACGCTTTGCATTGCACTTGGTGATGTAAGGCTTGGATGCAGCTGCTCGGCCATGGAAACCCATTCTATGAAACTCTCTACGCACTGTTGTTGTGCCAATCTGAAGGCCACACAAAGTTTGGGGGTCTGTAGCTATTGACTCTGCAGACAGTTGGTGACTTCTGCGCACTGTGTGCTTCAGCATGCGCTGACCCCGCTCTGTCATTTTACGTGGCCTACCACTTTGTGGGGAGGGGGTGGGGGGGGGGCAAAAAAAATTATCTTTTCAGGAAATGTTTTCCCCTGGCTAATACATCTAAGCCACAGCCAAACAGAAGGTTTCCTTCAAACGGTAAGCCACAAAGTCCAGGATTGGAAGATAAATCTCCTTCCCAGGAATTTAACCACCTAGCAGAGCTAAGAAGATGCGAAAGATTGTGAAAGATGCTGAGATACTCTCTAGCCACAGATCCATATTTCTGGCTACACATGTGGCTACAATTGCTGGAGCCATTGAGGCATTAGCATCCCAGGCTTTCATTAACAAAGCTTCCGCTTTCCCATCAATCTGCTCTTTTATGGTACCAGCATTTGCGAAAGAAAGATCAGCCTTTTTTGAGACCTGGGCCAAAGAAGCGTCCAATTTGGGACATTTAAAGTATTTTTCTTTGACTTCTTTGCTAAAGAAAAAATTCCTTTACCATGCTCTAAATCTTTGGTTCTCAACTAGTGGGTCGTGACTGTGTTCAGTGGGTCACCACGTGCCTTCTAGTTTTCTAGGTGAGAGGCTCCTCTGCCTCCCCCTAGCGCAGCATTGTCCATTCTTACACCAAGCAGCCATTCAAAATTTGTTGACTTGAGGTAGGGTGGGCTGGGGGTATGGCGATAAATGAGCTCCCTCCATACGTGCATTGCTTATAGCTCCCTCGCATGTCCTGTAGAGGTGCCTGGACTGGAGTGACATCACATTCTGGGGCTCCTGGCACCTCTACAGGCAGACATGTGAGCTGCACAAGCAATGCACATGTGGATGGAGCTCTATCACCGCACAGCAGCCCACACCGCCGGTCATTCCATTGCAGTGCAACTTGGGTCGTGACTTAATAACCGAGGACAAATGTGGGTCCTGAGGTTACACAGGTTGAGAACCACTGCTCTAAATGACAAATTTTAGCTCTGGCTCCTTCAATTCCGCAGCAACCAACTCCTTACGTGATTGGTGGATAGGGAAGACTCTGCCCTGTGGTTCAAGCAAACCCCTATACACTTTATCCTGAACTGAAACAGATCTAGGAGGATCAGGAATGTGCTCAGTAGCATAAATTGCTTGCAACAGATAATGCATCTCTTCCTATAGAAAAACAGGTTTGGACGGATGTATTTCCACATCCTCCTCCACCATCTCCCCTTCTTCCAGGGAGTTATCAGAAACCAAACCTTTTTTCCGATATACCCCTGTCCAAAGCCTCAGTAATAGGGGCTGTCCTGTACGGTCCCAAGCCTGAACTAGAACCAGAAGGACCCGTTATAACAGGAACAGAAGAAGTAGATGTTAACATTTCAGAAATTACATTTTTAAAAGATTGTACTGTAGATACCATCTCCACCTCATATTTTCTGAAAAATCCTTCATAGGATTGGAAGAGTCACTAGCATCGAACTTATTAATGCATGATTCACACAGAGGTTTTTGACACCCAGAAGAAAGCTTAATATTGCAACTGCCACCGCGTTTTTTTTAAACTGTTTTGGAGCTGTGGCTGCTGGTTGAACAGATGTTTTATTTTATCAGGAGAAGGGTCCTAGAGGGAAGGCAAAACAGCATACATAAATCAGCTGACTGTCTTTTCTATGCCCCCTCTAAGACTGTCCACCGTACTGCTAAAGAGCCTCATGGTTACTTACCATGTCCTTGGCTCGAGCAGTAGCGGCTGTCATTCTGCCATCTTCGTTCATATTGGCAGCTGAAGCCTCCTTCCCCAACTATTCTCCAATGGCCACTGTATTCAGTGCAGCAGCGTCGGCATTAAATGCAGAGGAGCGCACAGCAGAAGTGACCTCAGCCCCGCTTCAGGAAATGACGATGCCGTTATGAAGAAGCTTGAGGTGCACTCCACCCCTCGCTAGCACGAAAACATTCGCCGCCGAAAACAGCCTCAACACCAGCTCTGGACTTCATGTCTGCCGCAGTGACCCAGACAGGGCTAACAAGCCAGGGCATCGGGATTCACCTTCAGCCAGGGAAAAATGAATACCCTGGCATAGGAAAGGACCCATAATCTGAGGCGAACTCTCAATGTTCAGGACCTATCCAAAGTCCTTCAAGGTCCTCAGCTTGACTGACCCATTGGAGTCCAAAGGTCAGAGAGGTCTGTCTGCGGAAGCAACAGATTGTCCAAGTAACCGATGATCAGGATAACTTTGACATAAAGAAGGCCCAGAATCAAAGCTAAGACCTTTTGTGAATACCCTTGGAGCCAAGGCAAGGCAGAAGAGACACAAACAGATAGTCGTGTTCACCTATGGCAAAATACAGAAAGCGTTGGTCATCTAAAAATATAGGTATGTGTAAATATACATCATAGGTTGTTGGATGCTATGAAGTCTCCATGTAAAATGTCTTTAAATCCAGGATGGGACAAAGGTCACCCTTGGGTTATGGAACTGTAAAAGGGTTTAAAGCTGCTGCTGTGTGGTCCTGAGTCGGAAGCTGCTGCCAAATGATCTTAACTAAAGAACACACTAAAACTTAGGAATGATGGCAATTAAACTGCAACAAGAAAGAGGAAACATCCATCACTTAAAGACATGAGCAAAAAGACATGAGCAAAAAATTGAGGATTTACTGGAGTGGAAGGTGTTACATGAGGGTCCTCTCAGCTCACAACTGGCCAGTGTCCAATCACCCGATACCTGTACAGGTGAAACTCATAATTAGAATATCGTGCAAAAGTTAATTTATTTCACTAATGCAACTTAAAAAGGTGAAATTAATACAAGAGATAGACTCATTACATGCAAAGCAAGATAGTTCAAGCCGTGATTTGTCATAATTGTGATGATTATGGCTTACAGCTCATGAAAACCCCAAATCCACAATCTCAGAAAATTAGAATATTACATGCAATCAATAAAACAAGGATTGTACATAGAACAATATCGGACCTCTGAAAAGTATAAGCATGCATATGTACTCAGTACTTGGTTTGGGCCCCTTTTGCAGCAATTACTGCCTCAATGTGGCGTGGCATGGAAGCTATCAGCCTGTGGCACTGCTGAGGTGTTATGGAAGACCAGGATGCTTCAATAGCGGCCTTCAGCTCTTCTGCATTGTTCGGTCTCATGTCTCTCATCTTTCTCTTGGCAATGCCCCATAGATTCTCTATGGGGTTCAGGTCAGGCGAGTTTGCTGGCCAATCAAGCACAGTAATCCCACGGTCATTGAACCAGGTTTTGGTGCTTTTGGCAGTGTGGGCAGGTGCCAAGTCCTGCTGGAAAATGAAGTCAGCATCCCCATAGAGCTCATCTGCGGAAGGAAACATGAAGTGATCCAAAATCTCCTGGTCGACGGCTGCCAGTTGACCCTGGACTTAATGAAGCACAGTGGACCAACACCAGCAGATGACATGGCTCCAGGGAACCCTTTGCAGGTGTTATGGCTTAATTAGCTGATTAGAGTGGGACACTTTGAGCCTAGAATATTGCACCTTTTCACAATATTCTAATTTTCTGAGATTGTGGATTTGGGGTTTTCATGAGCTGTAAGCCATAATCATCACAATTATGACAAATCACGGCTTGAACTATCTTGCTTTGCATGTAATGAGTCTATCTCATATATTAGTTTCACCTTTTAAGTTGCATTAGTGAAATAAATGAACTTTTGCACGATATTCTAATTATTCGAGTTTCACCTGTATATTACCCAGACGTTTATGAATCTGCCTGTGTCCTGTACGATTAAGATAAAACATTTACCGATATAAAAATGTCTGGAATCACAGTTTAGTGCTTACCTTACACTTAGGTATGTGAACATTGCAAAGACTCCCTACCTTTGTCCTTGAGTGTTAAAATGACAGTCTGTCCCTCATTAAAAGAATCCACATTATGCTCAACAACTAGTCCCTGCAAATCTGTAGAGGTATAGGCCTGTAAAGAGAAAAACAGATTTCTGCATTCATATTAGGCTTAAGAATATATTTGGTAGAAGAAACAAAAAAGGTCACAATCTGGTACAAGAATATTGGGTCTTCTTTGTACTGCAATAAAAACTTCTGACTAAAACAAATAGGATATTTGTGCACCTACCGTATTTTCAGACGGACATAGAATTTATTGAAGATGAGAGGTTTTTAGCATTCTAGAAAATCTCTTCCATTGAATGTTAATTCCCCCCCACCTTAAAGAAACCAACTTAAAAACTGCTAAACAAACTATGTGGTTCATTTTACCTTTATAATCAGTTTAAAGACTAACCTTGTTTTGCCCAAATTCCTCCTCCACAAGATTAGATACACCAAACTCTTCATCCATTTCTGCCAGAAGTTTTTCCTGTTAAAACAAGGATAGTGCCATGTAATGATGCATTCCTAAACCCACGGCTCAATTTGTATTTGCTCACTTTAGAAGCAATACATACCCTTTTCTCTGCTTTCTCTTTTTCTACTTGGAGCTTCCGACTTCTCTCAATCCAAGCAGCTGTATCATCTAACCATAGCTCATCCTCCCCCAAGGATTTTATTTTACTGAAAAAGAGAAGCATGGAGGAGTGAGGGAAGAGTAGACCGTATTCTTCAGGTGATTGGAAAATCCAGTACAACGCACTTTTGCTTTCTTCAACACCAGTGTGCTATCTGGCAGCAATTTAGTTAAAAGAATGTTTTAGAATATTCACAGAATCCCCCAAAATTTACTGCCACGTCCAACAAGAGTGAATACTTACCCTAGTTTCTGGTTCAGAATCCTCTTCTCTTTAGCAGCTGCTAATTTCTCTCTGAGCTCTTGCTGTTGTTTCAGAACTAGTGGGTTGATGACAGCAGCTGCAACTGGGTCTTCTTTAGTGCCACTTTCTATTTAAAAAAAAAAAAAGAAATGGAACACTGTCCAGACATTGTAAATGAGAACAAATATTAAAGTAAACAAAAATATACCTGTTTTGGCGGTATTAATTTCCAGGGGTTTTAAACCAAGTTTTGCACGAAGTTTACTAGAAAAAAGGAGAAAAAAAAGAAACTAAAATGTTCTGTATTACAACATTTCAGCTTCAGCTTAAGCTTATTACAGATTTCAATATGTGAACTATTTTATCTATTAAAGCATTTGTAATTCTGTAAACTTTTGTGATCCAGACACACAGTACAGCCAGGTACTCAACCTCCACTAAAGCAACAGTAAAGCTGTCAAGAGGCTACCACTCTGCTAACTGGACATATAAGAACTAGCAGTAGGGCTGCAACTTTAAGATTTTCATAGTCGATTAGTTGGCCGATTTTTTCGAATTGGATGATAAAAAACAAAACGCACATCTTTTATTAAAAATAACATACACAAATGGAGTGTTACAAACATAAAGGTGTACTTCAGAAAACAAAAAGGTTTATTCAGAAACATGGTCACCGTGTCAAATAACCCTTTCTTCACAAATGAGGTTTGCTAGTGGCTATACTAAAACAACCCTTAACTAAACGTGCAATACTAGAAAGAACTTGGCACTGATTCAAATGGGGGAATCAGGCCAAAGTAGTTATAAAAGGGTCGGAGTAGCGACTTGGTTCAATAAAAAAAAAACCAACACTATTTTTAGACAGTACTAATAATTGTACACAAGTAACAACCACGTAACACTAAACCTCCACCTTGCTATAGACTAAAACATTGATATAGACAACGTGGTCTCCTTCACTCACATCCCTCACTCACACGGACTGGTTGATAAAATTCATGATTGCATGCCGGTGGAGCTCAAAATGGAAACAGTATCCAAGAAGTAGCTTTTTGAAACGAAAAAAGGATCATTATCCAGTAAATGGTAACAAAGAGTCGATCACATCAATGATAATGTGTGATGAAATGATCCACTTCTCCAAATGTACGGGATACTGAAATACACACTTTCTGAGGAGACAGGGGTGTGGGAAATGAACCGGAACTCTGAGCGGTTTTTACTAGTATTGTTCTCACCGACCCATAATCAATTCCCCTTGTATTGTCAGACAAATAATAAGGGTGGAAATCATTTCTATGTATTCCTCATTGAAGGTGTACTAAATAGTCTGGTTGCACGTTGGCCGCAGACTCATTGTCCAATGTAGTTTTATTAAAAGGAGAACTATGGGGTCAGTGTTTTTCCCCATAGTTCTCCTTGGGGTAACGGGAGGACACAAACTAGCGTCCTCCCGTTACCCTAAGCTCAGTATACCGCGAGCTACAGCTCGCGGTATACTGAGACGCCGCACCTGGAGCGGAACCCCACTTAGATGACGGGATCCGCCCAGCTGCGTGAGTGACAGCTGGCTCTGCCTATCTAGAGGCAGAGCCAGCTGTACCCGCCCCCTCCCCCGTCCGTTCCGCCAGTCAGCGCTGGCAGATCGGAGAGGGGAATCCAGCCCCCCCCCCTGTCACGGCGGGGATGAGTATGTTTTCCCTCACCTCCCGATCTACTGAGCTGACCTGTGACAGTCTCATTGTCACAGGTCGGCTTAGAACTATGAGGTGAGTGGAAATCACTCAGGTCATAGTTCTCCTTTAACTCAAATAGTAGCTCGACAACGGAAGTCCCATCTAAGGAGCAGTCTCATAATTTCCAGTGGACAGTTTTGAATACAGAATGGCACACCTTTAGAGACAGTCCCGGAATAAATGGAGAAGCACTTAGTTATAGTTTTCACAGGTTTATAACCGTGTGCCCCAGTATGCTGAAATCATTCAGAATGTCCAGACTCTAGATTCCCTGCATGCATAGGGTTAGCATACGGCTTAACCGGAGTGCTCCGTCGTTTTCTTTATAAGAGTTAATCAGTTTAACGTTGGATTTTCAGTGTAATCTGAGTAGATATATTGCGGCTCCTTCCTCCGGTGTTATTACCTGACAAGCAGGTGTATAGTCAGCCGTGGGTCCTCTGTATTGCATTGACGCGTTTCGCCCCACCTATCTTCCCAGGGCTTCGTCAGAACGTTCTTCACTCCAGTTAAACAAGCGGTATGCTAACCCTATGCATGCAGGGAATCTAGAGTCTGAACATAATTTATTTCTATTACATGGGGGCTCACAAGCCCCTTATGTGATAGCACATTGGCGATGACAGGTTCTCTTTAATGTGATATTAGGGGGTCTTTTAGACCCCTAGTGTCACCTATCTACCTCAATAGCTTTAGCTGGGGAATGTAAATACAGCAGATACTGGCTGGGAGCCATTTTAAAATGCAACAGCCAATAGCAGGCTGTCTATTGCTCCCACCCACTGCCTGATGTCAATCAGCAGAGGGGGCAGCATGGCGGTGCCACAGGGGGAGCAGAGCAGGCCAACAGCAGTATCTCCTCCCCACAGGACGCCAGCTGCAGCAGCTCCCTGTGAGGGGGAGAACGGAGAGCAGAGCAGAGGCGTGGGTTGAGGCTGGAGGGAGATCGAGTTACGGAGCTTTCCTCAATGCTGGGCACTGGCTGCAGGGGTCTGTGTCCCCTCTAATCCCTGTTGAGAGCAGCTGAGATCAGAAGGAACACAAAACCTATGAAACAACTAATCGATAGAGAATCGTTGACAACTATTCTCATTATCAATTATTATCAAATTAATTGTTGCAGCCCAAACTACTAGTGCACTATCATTGCTCTGTTCTCTTCTCCTGTCGGTAAGTGTACTGTCAGCACACGTGCAGTGCAGCAGAGACCGATGGCTCTTACTGCTGGCCTTCCCTCCCTTCGAGTTTCAGTGTTGCTTTACAGTAGATTAGGTGAGGGATAAGTAATAAGTTCCAACAACATTTTTTCATTAAAAAGTACACAACTTTCCATAACACATCGAACACAACACATAACATCTACTTCTACAAGTGTAACCTCATTTTACTCCCAACATAGCCAAGTCTTTACCCTTTACTAACCTTTCCTCAGACTTGTCTAAATGTCCTATCTGGAATCCCAATAGCAGGGATATTTAGTACAAAAAAAACAAACAAACACTGTTCCTGTTTCAGAGGGATCACGATGACTACACAAAATGATGTTTAAGCAGCACTGAAATGTGATAGCAGTCTTATCTTAGAGGACTCCGCTGCAGATCTCTATTGTACAGGGTCTGTAACTCAGAAAATGTTGAAGACACTAGATAAGTATATTAGGTGTGATTATATGAGTTTATATGAATATAAAAGGGTTTTATAAACACATATTATAGATATATATCTATAGATCTAGATCTATAGATCTATATATTACACATACATATACACACAGGCATCTATAGATTTGCAATGGATCTATTCACCTTTTGCATTTAGATGCTTTTATTTGCAGTCAATTTACCTGCGTTTAGAAAGTCAGGTGCATTCAGGAATCGATTTTAACATTCAAATACACCAAAATGCATGTAAATGCAATTTGATTCTGGGATTTGGCACCAGATGCATCTAAACTCATATGCATGTAAATATGTAATTTAACACATGTAGAAGCATAAACACAGCATCTACCCTAAAAGATTTTCCTCTGCATATAGAGCACAAAAAATGCAAATTGCAAGTGTGAATGAGACTTAGTCTTTCTGGAAATTATGGTTAACAGTCTATTAACAAATGGCAACAATTTCTCTCAACACAGGTTTCCTTTCATACATACTTTGTCTCCTCAATGCTTAGCGATGAGTCTCCACCTGCAGATTTGGGAGCACCAACTGAAAAACAGTAATTGCAGTTATACATTTATAAATAGATGTAACATGTATATATAGTACACACACATGTATACAGTGAGTATACATAGTGCAAGATTTCACATGCCTGACAAAGATGTCCTACGTGGCTTTGAAATGTTGCACTGACACTCAATGTGATCACAACAACATTTGGACCGTTGATCGATGGTGTACTGGCGACATGTGTACATGCTGGCAGTTATTACAGCATGTTTTTACTCTTGGCCTTGGAACGCATGCAATGACAATATGTGGAGTGAGGAGCAGATCCAACACAGGTGAAATCTGTGTTCCTTGATAAACTCTAAGAAAAGGATTTTTACAGGGAGTACAAATATCCCATTATCCTAAATCACTCTTCATACATCCAAAGCTTACATCCTCAGATGCTTGAACCAAAGCAGAACAGAGAGATGACAGGACAATGTCTTGGTTAAGGTGGGGTATCTTTCAGGAGTCTTATGGCACCCCAAACACAACTCTCACAATATCATGCATTGTGGTGCAGTTGAAAAAAGTGGTGCATGCAACACACATTGGTTGCTAGGACTACTGGGCACCTACTGACTGCAGAGGAGAACCCCAGACGTCACTGGTTGCTAGGACGCCAGCAGTCCTAGCAATCAAGGGCTTAAGAGAAACTCGGTGCACATACGTACCAGTCACCGACCTGCACTCGGCTATGGCTTGCAGTGGATGCACCATCCTTGGAGGCTGGTGCATCCACTGTCAGCCAGCCATAACGGAGCGCAAATCGGCCGGCCAGGCAGCCACAAACCAAGGGCTGGATAAAGCCCGCAGGCTGTAAAATGCCCAGGTATGACTTAGGAGGTGTGCCAAGGCAACATGGAGATTTATTAGTCTTTGCAGAGAGGATGGAACAACAGGAAGCGGGGCAGAGGCAGAGACTGAAACGCTAGCCTGTAGCCCCTGGAGACCACAACTGCTGTTAATCTAGGTGTCTGCAAAGACTAATAGAAGATGGAGATCACCAGCACTCCAGTAGTAGCATTAATCCTTCTGCTTATTTATTGAAGTGAAATGTCACAAACATGATATAGCCTATGGCAGCAGTGGAGCGCTGGTGATAATCTTCAATAAGTTTGATGCACGTATCGCCATCTGTGATTATCACTGCGAGCACCTCAGTTGTTCAGGTCCAATCGCTGTAAGGAGTGAAGGGTACAAATCCATAACTGCAAAGACAAAGACATCACCCAACTTAGGGGAGGCATCTCCTTATTGTGAAGAGCACTAGTTTACAGGCTTGGAGGATGTGGAAGCTGAACTGGGTACCAGATTTGGGCTGGATTTAGAGGCTTGGAAAAAAAGAAAAAAAAAAAGGAACTTTTACTCCAGGGGCAGAATACGTTTTGCCAGATGGAGGCTTAGATTTTCTTTATTGTGGTAAAAAAACACTTTTACTGCTGGGGACATCTTTAATAAAGTTATCGAGTGATGGTCCAAAGAGGCATTCTCCATCAAGAGGGATGTAGACCAAACACTTTACATTGTTGTTCTGCAGGCCAGCATTTTCCTCTGCATTTTAATAGGACACAACACTCATTCTGAAAGCAAGACAGACAATGTCCAGTAACCCATCAGCATAGTAGTATAATGCAACAAGCATAACTTGCAAATGCTCCATAACTCAATGATCATTAAAGGAGAACCATGAGGTGAGTGATTTCCACTCATCCTCATAGTTAGAGCCGACCTGTGACAAAGAAGCTGTCACAGGTCAGCTCTATTGATCGGGAAGTGAGCAGAAACATGCAACGATCCGCTTGCTTCCCGATCGCCTCCCTGCAGTGATCGGTGACTGTCAGTCACCACTCACCGCAGGGATTCCCCCCCTCTCTCATCCTCCAGCTCAGTTGGGGGCCACTGGACAAATTTTCTCCTCCCATGGGGGTCCACTTGCCAAATTTAATAAAATTTTATACTTCAAAATAAAATTTAACTACTAATACCAGTTTTAATGTCCAGTGTTAACTGAGAACTATGAGGTGAGCGATTTCCACTCATCCTCATAGTTAGAGCCGACCTCTGACAAAGACGCTGTCACAAGTTGGCTCTAATAAATCGGGAAGGGAGCAGAAACATGCCGCCAATCCGCTCACTCCCCGAACCTCTCCCTGCTGTCAGTCACCACAGGGATTTCCCCCCTCCCCTCTCCGATCCTCCAGCGCTGAGTGGAAGATCAAACAGGAGAGGGGGCTGTACTCCGCACCTGTGGTTCCCAGGTGGCAAAATACGCACAAACGTACTTAATGGCCATAAGAAAGCTCAAGATAGAAATGTTCAATAAAACGCTCTTACCTAAATGCATCAATGTTGTATCTCGGTACTCACCGATACAGAGTACCGATACTTTCGCTAGCATGGAGCCGACTTAACGGCCAGTCTGGAAGTTGGGAGGAGTGTCATTACCCGCCACCTGGCTTCGTGATTGGCCAGGAAGTCGGCTCCACGCTGTTCGGCCAGCTCAATGCTGATTGTTTGGGAAGCCGGCGTCCCAGTCAATCAGGAAGTCAGTCATTACCCGCCGCTCTGCTTCCTGATCGGCCGGGAAGCCGGCTCCATGTTCCCTCGTGACACTGCCGGTCAGAGGAAATCTCTCTTTGACTGGAGGTTTCGGTATCGAGGAAGGTATCGGAGCATTTGGGAAAGTACGAGTGCTCACCCAAATACTCGGTATTGGCACCGATACTGGTATCGGTGCATCCCTAGTGTCCTAGCTGATCACATGTGCAGCCCCATGTCAACCATGGCCCTTATATAAAGGCTAAGGTAGCACCATCCTTGGCAGATAGGACAGGAGGGTTTTGTTCTTTTATAAGACTCTTCTAAACTCCAGTATCAGTGACCCAACTGCTAATTCCAAGGAATGATCACACAACCAGAACTACTTTCCAGAGATGGTAAGATCAGAGGCCTCCATTTATATGGTCACTATGCCCCATATATACAGCAGTAAGCAGTGCATTTTCTAAGATCATTAATTTAATGCAAAATAAATGGCATAGCAGCAGTATAGGGAACCTCAATTATCAAAAGTGGTATGCTGACTGCAAAGATTTTGCTTGCTTACTACCAGACCTGCTGTTTCATCCTTATCCAAGACTGGCAAAATTAACGTATCCGACATTGATAATTAAAGATGTACAATAGTTTTTACACAGATATGTAAAAGAGACAATACCATTTCAACCTAGAAGTTTAAATATATAAAAATACTGTGATTCATTGATCAGGCTCCAACAAACAGAATTATCAGTTTCACTTACTCTGTTCAAAAGAAAACTCCAACTTCTCCTTTTTTATTTTTCGAGAGTCTGCATCCTTGGTGGACCGAGACCTTCCATCCCTAGGTCTGTCCCTCTCCCGGGATCTCTTCCGTCTTTCCCGCTCACGTTCCTTATGTTTGTGCTTTTTGTGCTCCCGGTGACGATCTTCCCCACTACCTCCAGCAAAGGAGCCATCTCGGTCTCGTTCCTTTTCCTTATGCTTCTTTGAAGATCCCATAGCTATGGAAAAATAAATATTAACAACTGTGCAAGTAATGTCATAAGTCCTGCTTTAACTGTGCTTTCTCACATTGTAAAAATATGGTGGCATAATTGCCCTTATACTACATAAACAGAAAAATCTTTTTCAGCTTAGCAGCCAGTTCAGCCGCTAAATACCAGCACTGTCATTCTGGACTGTCTCCATTTGATTGACTAGAAAGTGTCAACCACATATATTCTACAATAAAGCAGTTCTGCGATGTGTAAATTAAGGCCAACATACATTACAAAATGCAGCATTATTGCCTAGTCCCAAATACTGGCAGTTAGATCACCCTATGGATTATAACAACTTTTTTGGGGGTTTCCAAAGCCTCTGCTCACGATTTCCTAAATCCATTTGCATTTAGGAAATTGTCACTTTCTTGCTCAATATTGGATTTAAATATAAGCAGAAGAAGCATAAATGTAAACAGGAAAAGGCTCCACAACAGTGGAAAAAAGGAGTCAACAAGTCCATATACCTAGATGTTATAAACCCCTTAACTGCTAATGGCTTATTGCTGTACCCTCTCCTATGTGAGATACAACATTTACACACAGATATATTGGGGGGTTTTTAAGTGCCAAATACGAAGACATTTTTGCTTATGTTAAAAGCCGTTCCACAGTATTCATATTAGAACATGAAAAAACATGGTTAAAAAGGAGAACTATGGGGTCAGGGCTTTTCCCCATAGTTCTCCTTAGGGTAACGGGAGGACACAAACTAGCATCCTCCCGTCACCCTAGGCTCAGTATACCGCGAGCTACAGCTCGCGGTATACTGAGATGCCGGAGCGGATCCCGACATCGATGTCGAGATCCGCCCAGCTGCGTGAGTGACAGCTGGCTCTGCTTATCTAGAGGCAGAGCCAGCTGTACCCGCCCCTCCCCCGTCCGTTCCGCCAGTCAGCGCTGGCGGGGAGGGGGGAATCCATCCCCTCCCCTGTCACGGCAGAGAGCCGTGACAGGAACGAGAAGTGAGCGAACACCGGCATGTGTTCACTCACCTCCCGATCTACTGAGCCGACCTGTGACAGTCTCCTTGTCACAGGTCGGCTAGAACTATGAGGTGAGTGAAAAGCACTCACCTCATAGTTCTCCTTTAAAAACATTTACATTACTTTGCAGCTGCTTGTTTTTTGAAATACCACCTATAGTCACAAATTTTCTGCTTTTTTTTTTAATTCTAAACAGTATACATACTATACAAGAAACTATCAATAAAAATGTTTCAAACATGTGGTTTGTTTGTTTGCTTTGGTCAGTCATTTGTAGTTCTTCAGGAACAGAGATATTTTCAAAACAACTACAATGGCTGAAATGAATCTGGTGGCGGAAATTTCCTCCGGGTGGTGGGGGCCGCAGGGAGACATACAAGTGGAATGGCTGGTTACACTGGGCACCTCTATGTCTTTCTATTGTGAAGCACCATATATGCAAGTATACAATTGGTGGGAACTTGCATTATTTCCCCAGTTGTATTCTGAGCTGCCTCATACAGAGGACATATTGCATATATCCACAATATTGCTCCAAATGTTCACTGTGCCTGTAATGGTGCAGCTTCTCCAAATGTCAGTAATAATGCAGCTCCTCCAGTATTCAGATCAGCTCATGCCGTTGGGTATCACTGCCTTCACTGTATCCCCAGTGACCGCTCTCACATGGATCCCGGTCTCCAACCCCCAGCACACAGGGCAGTGCAACAAAGGGGTGTGGTGCTGTGATAACCCATCAACCCAATATAATCTATTAGAAAATTCTCCCTCTTATGTAACCTATGACTTAACATTTCTTTTCCTTTTAAACCATGGCCTCCTCCCTAACTCTAGAAGTGATTTGCATCATGGCTGCATCGTGACCTATTCACGTACAAACACATTGTCTGTAATTTTAGTATAATACTAAACAATAGAGCAATAATGTTTTTTCTACTTTTAGTCTGCAACTCTAAACTGTTATGACAGCCTGAATATAAGAAGCCAAAGCACCCCCTACATGTACCATGAGTTCACAAACTGTGCCCTGCATTATTTAATTGCTAGCCATGCTTGAATGACAAAATAAGCCCCAGGATAAATCTGGCCAGCCTATCTTAAATTGAACCTGTACATGCAGAGCTAATCAACAGGTTACACTTTAATGCGAACCTCCCCAGCAGCATACTTGCCTTTGTTTTGTTCAGCCGTCTGGAGTGAAGGTAACCCTGTGTAAGCTACATGCAACTTACACAGGGATATGGGCACCAATTGGTGACTTGCAAGATGCAGGCTAGTTCTGCACCCCAACCAGCTCCATTTCTGTAAAGTATAGACACTCTAGGGCAGGCGTCTCAAACCTCCGGCCCTCCAGCTGTGGTGGAACTACAAATCCCATGAGGCATTGCAAGATTCTCACAGCCACGACTCTCGGAGAGATGCATCATGGGATTTGTAGTTTCACCACAGCTGGAGGGCCAGAGGTTTGAGACCCTGCTCTAGGGGATGGGTCTCAAACTTAGTTGGGGGCCACTGGACACATTTTCTCCTCCCGTGGGGGTCCACTTGCCAAATTTAAAAAGATAATTATACTTCAAAATAAAATTTAAAAAAGGAGAACTATGAGGTGAGTGCTTTTCACTCACCTCATAGTTCTAGCCGACCTGTGACAATGAGACTGTCACAGGTCGGCTCAGTAGATCGGGAGGTGAGCGAACACATGCCGGTGTTCGCTCACTTCTCGATCCTGTCACTGCTCTCTGCCGTGACAGGGGAGGGGATGGATTCCCCCCTCCCCG
>NW_017307884.1:48032-49832 GCF_000935625.1 Nanorana parkeri
CCTCCCCTGTCACGGCAGAGAGCCGTGACAGGAACGAGAAGTGAGCGAACACCGGCATGTGTTCACTCACCTCCCGATCTACTGAGCCGACCTGTGACAGTCTCCTTGTCACAGGTCGGCTAGAACTATGAGGTGAGTGAAAAGCACTCACCTCATAGTTCTCCTTTAAAAACATTTACATTACTTTGCAGCTGCTTGTTTTTTGAAATACCACCTATAGTCACAAATTTTCTGCTTTTTTTTTTAATTCTAAACAGTATACATACTATACAAGAAACTATCAATAAAAATGTTTCAAACATGTGGTTTGTTTGTTTGCTTTGGTCAGTCATTTGTAGTTCTTCAGGAACAGAGATATTTTCAAAACAACTACAATGGCTGAAATGAATCTGGTGGCGGAAATTTCCTCCGGGTGGTGGGGGCCGCAGGGAGACATACAAGTGGAATGGCTGGTTACACTGGGCACCTCTATGTCTTTCTATTGTGAAGCACCATATATGCAAGTATACAATTGGTGGGAACTTGCATTATTTCCCCAGTTGTATTCTGAGCTGCCTCATACAGAGGACATATTGCATATATCCACAATATTGCTCCAAATGTTCACTGTGCCTGTAATGGTGCAGCTTCTCCAAATGTCAGTAATAATGCAGCTCCTCCAGTATTCAGATCAGCTCATGCCGTTGGGTATCACTGCCTTCACTGTATCCCCAGTGACCGCTCTCACATGGATCCCGGTCTCCAACCCCCAGCACACAGGGCAGTGCAACAAAGGGGTGTGGTGCTGTGATAACCCATCAACCCAATATAATCTATTAGAAAATTCTCCCTCTTATGTAACCTATGACTTAACATTTCTTTTCCTTTTAAACCATGGCCTCCTCCCTAACTCTAGAAGTGATTTGCATCATGGCTGCATCGTGACCTATTCACGTACAAACACATTGTCTGTAATTTTAGTATAATACTAAACAATAGAGCAATAATGTTTTTTCTACTTTTAGTCTGCAACTCTAAACTGTTATGACAGCCTGAATATAAGAAGCCAAAGCACCCCCTACATGTACCATGAGTTCACAAACTGTGCCCTGCATTATTTAATTGCTAGCCATGCTTGAATGACAAAATAAGCCCCAGGATAAATCTGGCCAGCCTATCTTAAATTGAACCTGTACATGCAGAGCTAATCAACAGGTTACACTTTAATGCGAACCTCCCCAGCAGCATACTTGCCTTTGTTTTGTTCAGCCGTCTGGAGTGAAGGTAACCCTGTGTAAGCTACATGCAACTTACACAGGGATATGGGCACCAATTGGTGACTTGCAAGATGCAGGCTAGTTCTGCACCCCAACCAGCTCCATTTCTGTAAAGTATAGACACTCTAGGGCAGGCGTCTCGAACCTCCGGCCCTCCAGCTGTGGTGGAACTACAAATCCCATGAGGCATTGCAAGATTCTCACAGCCACGACTCTCGGAGAGATGCATCATGGGATTTGTAGTTTCACCACAGCTGGAGGGCCAGAGGTTTGAGACCCTGCTCTAGGGGATGGGTCTCAAACTTAGTTGGGGGCCACTGGACACATTTTCTCCTCCCGTGGGGGTCCACTTGCCAAATTTAAAAAGATAATTATACTTCAAAATAAAATTTAAAAAAGGAGAACTATGAGGTGAGTGCTTTTCACTCACCTCATAGTTCTAGCCGACCTGTGACAATGAGACTGTCACAGGTCGGCTCAGTAGATCGGGAGGTGAGCGAACACATGCCGGTGTTCGCTCACTTCTCGATCCTGTCACGGCTCT
>NW_017307884.1:49991-63997 GCF_000935625.1 Nanorana parkeri
GCCGTCTCAGTATACCGCGAGCTGTGGCTCGCGGTATACTGAGCTTTGGGTGACGGGAGGATGCTAGTTTGTGTCCTCCTGTTACCCTAAGGAGAACTATGGGGAAAAGCCCTAACCCCATAGTTCTCCTTTAACTATATAAAAATACCAGTTTTAATGTCCAGTGTTAACAGAGAACTATGAGGTGAGTGATTTCCACTCGTCCTCATAGTTAGAGCCGACCTGCGACAAAGAAGCTTTATTGATCAGGAAGGGAGCAGAAACATGCAGCCGATCTGCTCACTTCCCGATTCTTTCCCTGCAGTGAGCGGTGACTATTAGTCACCGCAGGGACTTCCCCCCCCCCCAATCCTCCAGCGGTGAGTGGAGGAACGTACGGGGGAGGGGGCAGGCACAGCTGACTCTGCCTATAAATAGGCAGAGCCAGCTGTCACTCACGCAGCTGGGTGGATATCGACAATGTTGTTGGGATCCATCCCGGCTGTGGCGCTCTCCGTGATAGCCCGTTATATACTGAGCTTTGGGTCACGGGAGGAGGTTAGTGCATGTCCTCCCGTAAACCTAAAGAGAACTATGGGGAAAAGTGTGTGGATTTTTGTGTGTGATGTCAGCATTAGGGATGCACCGAAATGGAATTTTGAGACCAAAAATTACTTATTCTTTTAAAGAAAAATGTTACATTATTTTTCAACTATTTTATTTGTATTTCTTTTTTTTTTTACTTCCCATTCATTTATTACTGCACATAGTATTTTCTCTCTAAGGAAATGGTAGTCAGCGGCATGAGCAGCAGAAGGGGTGAGTATTTACATAATTCTTTACAGGCACATCTATTAGGAGTTTATAGTGACAGAGTTTAAAACTGGCCTCAGCTAAATAAATAGATGAAATACATACGAGAGTTGCTTTACCTGGCAAACGTTTTTCTATTTATGTCACTCCAGTCCTAAAATTTGCACAGCTCTAACACAGAGTACAATCCTGTCTAGCAAAGCAGCAGACCTGATGTTTCTCTGCTGCAGTTTGGTAACATGTAATGGTCTTTTCCCTCCCCCAGCCCATAACTGGCCAGTGAAAGGAGAAGCAGCAGATTGATAAGCTTATCTTTGTCACTCTGGTCTCTAGTCCCATCACCATATACCTTGCACTCCAGCATAGACCCACCTAGCTGGTCCCGGACGCTGCACGGGGACAGCGGAGTCTGGGGAAACCGACGGGGACCATGGCGGGGGGGGGGGTCTCCATAAAAGTTTAGATTTAAAACAGGACCTACAATCACATGATCAGTTTAAATGATTTAGAAACACTACACAGGCAATCAACACTATATGAATGTCTCACAGCGGTTTACAGACCTCAGGGAAAAGAACAAGACAATGTCAGGAAGGCGAGATACTATAGTCACGAATACTAGTGCCATGGTGGAAAGAGACATATTGTAGTTTTCAAAAATCATAGCTGGTCACCATTTGAAATGGAAAGTAAGCAGAACAGTGATCAGACCATTATTTTCTCTTTTGTGCCCATAAACGTACAATCTGTAGACCATAAACATAGCATCTTCTGCCTCCTCATACTTGCTTTGGTAATCATTTGTTTATTTTCTAACGAAGCTCCCTGAATCTTTACAACGCCACACTGGTAACAATTAACCTTGCAAGCTACACGTTACTGTGACATTCACGAATACATCCGCATTAAAAATAAAACCAAATACAATGTGTGGACCGTATTTCAAACCTAAAACAAAATGCGAATGTATATTTCTCACCTCACACACCGTTACCAATTCGTTCCCTCAAGATGTCCGTTCAGGTGTCGCACTCGTATTACGTCACGTTCTCCCGATCACTTCCGCCCTTAAACGATTCCAGTTGGCGTTCTCTTCTCCGCCCAACTATCATCTCGGCAGTGACGTCATCGACGCATGCGCAGTAACTATCTTAGCTTTTGCGACAGAATAGTAATTGCGTTCCAAACTGGTTATGGCTCCCAATTTAGACGTCTGCTCAGCTGTCGCACATCTAGGACACGGAGTCCCGAACGCTTCCACCCTTGTGCAATAATAGCTGGTGGTAATACGTTTCATGATTGGAATCCCAATACAGCATTTTTACTAATTGCCTACTGTACATCGAGTGACAAGATAGCTAAAGCTGAGCTAATGGTACCTCCCCCTCCCCCTTATTTTCTTGTTAAACAATTGCTGAAGTTCCAAAGTTGACTTTTTTTTATTTAACGTTTCAAACTGTAACAATGCCATCTAGTGTGTAAAAGTGAGAAGACGCAGACCCAACATGTATCAATGAGCAGTACAGTAGATCTTAAAAGACAATCTTTTTTTGGCTTTACTTCTCTTTTGGGTCACAGATGCAAGTAGGGTTGCCACCTTTTCTCCAAGCGAAACCCGAACACCTGGCAACATGCTGACATTTTTTGGGGGAGAATGAGTAGTGGCTTATTTATATGTAAATAGTGCCACCCATTCATATGTAAATGTCACAGTTGAGACTATTTCCAGTGGGGGGCCTGTAACCCCTATCTTAATTTTGGTTGCCCCTGTCTGTATGACATCTTGTGTCCGGGTTTCTGCTGCCATAAAACCCGGACACAGCATTCAAAACCCGGACTGTCCGGGTGAATCCTGGACAGGTGGCAACCCTAGATGCAAGTCACTAATGTACTCCTGTGACCCAAATTCAGCATATACGGTAGTAGCGACTGCCCACTGTATGCTGATAGTCATGAAGGATCCTAACAATATTGTGACTGATTGACAGCTGTCTCTGTTTCTCTAGAGCATGAGATAGCTGTGCCCACCCTACAAGACATTTACTTCCATTGAGCGCTGGAGGGGGAAACCCTGCAGGGAGCGGGGACATTCAGTCACCTAGGGGGGAATTTATCAAAACGAGCAGACAGTTAAAGAATAAAAAAGAACTGGAGCAGACAGAATTTAGAGCAGTTGCCCATAGTAACCAATCAGTGTCTCTCTTCAGTTTGTTTAGTTAAGATTTGAAAATGAAATTGCCACAGGCAACTGCTCCAGTTTCTGTTTGCTCCAGTTTTGATAAATTCTCCTCTTAGTGTTTTAACCATCAAATAATTTGGAAAGGTTGGAGTTAGTACGAAGCCTGAAGGAAGGATCTAAGTAAGGCATGCCAAAATCTTGCATGCCTTAGTCACGGGAGGACATATACTAACATCCTACCGTGACCCAAACACAGTATGCCCGCTATATGCTAAGAGTGCCACAGGCAGGATGGATCCCGACAGTTAAGATCCACCCAGCTGGCTGATTGACAGTGGGCTCTGCCTATCTAGAGGCAGCTGTGCCCGCCCCCTCCCACGCCTGTTTCTCCAGTCAGTGCTGTAGAATCGGAGAGGGGTGGGGGGCAATCCCTGTGGGGAGCGGTGACTGACAGTCACCGCTCTCTGCTGGGAGATGATCAGGAAGTGAATGAACAGCGGTATGTGTTAGCTCACTTCCCGATCTATAGAGCCGACATGTGACAGTTTCAATGTCACACGTTGGCTCTAACTATGAGGATGAAAATCACTCACCTCATAGTTCTCCTTTAAGCTCAAAGCTTTCACATCAGAAAATAAACATCTTCTGCAAATGTATCCCCTTAGATATACAGTATAGAGCTTATACCATGTAAACTTTTTGCAACTATACATTACACCTGTATCTATCATATAATAATGCATAACTATTTCTCCAATCATCTTCCAGGCCAGCAAACTGAGAGATGATTGGCTCTTCCTTCTACAGGAAACACAATTAAGAAAGCAGTTAAATACCCTCCCACCCCCTCGTCCCTCCATTTTTTTGTGTTTCCTACCGTCCAGGAACTTTCGTCACGTTTATTTCTTTCCTGACCGGTCGGCCTTGTGGCCAACCTTTCCATCGTGGATTTGACCTTGAGGGACGTCATAAGACTTTTGGGAGTCATG
Source organism: Nanorana parkeri (assembly GCF_000935625.1). Classification (NCBI taxonomy): domain Eukaryota; kingdom Metazoa; phylum Chordata; class Amphibia; order Anura; family Dicroglossidae; genus Nanorana; species Nanorana parkeri. The sequence goes on from NW_017307884.1 coordinate 53,952, forward strand.
ACCTCTTCAATTCCAGCTCTGAATTGGGCGCAGTTCCATTCCAGACGTCTTCAGATGTTCCTTTTGTCACAATGGGACAGGAGGAGGGACTCTTTAGAGCAGAGAGTTCATCTTCCAGAGGACGTCCGGGAGTCTCTCAGCTGGTGGATGTCGAGAGAAAGGTTATTGGAGGGCAGGTTATGGGGTCAGACAGATCCCATTAATGTCACCACGGATGCCAGTTCTTGGGGCTCATATGTTGAGTCTGCAGGCTCAGGGACCCTGGCATCGAGGCCTGGTACATGCTTCTTCAGATTTCAGAGAACTGTCAGCCGTGGGAGTGGCGTTGAAGGCATTTCAGGAAAGCCTAGCAGGGAAGGAGGTTCAGGGGTTTTCCGACAATTCTACCACATTAGCTTATCTTAAACACCAAGGGCGGACCAGGTCCCCAGCACTACAGCACTACTATAATTTTATATCTTCATCTTTTTTGGTCATGTAAATGCTGTCCAGGTTACCTGAATGCACACTGCTAATTTTAACCCCCAATGTGTATCTTAGTCCGCACTGCTCCTCCTAATCCTAACAGGTCATCTTAGTCCGCACTGCTCCTCCTAATCCTAACAGGTCATCTTAGTCTGCACTATTCCTAATCCTTACAGGTCATCTCAGTCCGCATTGCTCATCCTAATTCTAACAGGTCATCCTAGTCCACACTGTTCATCCTTATCCTGACCGGTCATCTCAGTCCACACTGCTCATCTTTATCCTGAAAGGTCATCTCAGTGCGCACTGCTCATCCTATTCCTGACAGGTCATCTCAGTCCGCACTGCTCATCCTATTCCTGACAGGTCATTTCAGTCCGCACTGCTTATCCTAATCCTTCCGGGTCATCTCAGTACGCACTGCTCATCATAATCCTTCCGGCTCATTTCAGTCTGTACTGCTCATCCTTAAGCTTACAGGTCATCTCAGTCCACACTGCTCATCCTGATGCTTACAAGTCATCGCAGTCTACACTGCTCATTCTAATCCATATAGGTCATCCTAGTCCGCACTGCTCATTCTAATCCTTACAGGTCATCTTAGTCCACACTGCTCATCCTTATCCTGACAGGTCATCTTAGTCCACACTGCTTATCCTAATCCTTACAGGTCATCCTAGTCCGCACTGCTTATCCTAATCCTTACAGGCCATCCTAGTCCGCAGGGAGGGAGGGAGGTCTCAGGCTGTTTCCTGTCTCTCTGCCTAGGTTCGGGGACAAAATGGTGCCACACACAGACTGGACGGTTCTGGTCCTCAACTGTCAGCACAAGAACAGCGTCCAGGCTTCCAGAGAGGTGAGCACACCATGGATCTTCCTTCTCTTCCCTCCCCTCCATTACCTTTTCTTCCCTTCCTCCCTACCCCTCATCTTCCCTTCCCTTTATCTTCAGTCCTCACTTCCTCCATCTCCCCACCTCCCCACCATTCCCTTCTCTCCCTTTTTTTCTCCCCCTCCATCCTTATCTTCTCTCCCCCTTCCCTACAAAAAAGGGTATAAAATTAATTTCAGTACAGCGTTGCATGACGGAATAAATGTCAGTCAAAGTACTACAGCGCTGAACACTGAAAAAGTTTGTGTCCTCCCGTTACCCTAAGGAGAACTATGGGGAAAAGCCTTAACCCCATAGTTCTCCTTTAAGATCTGGTAGGAATTTTAACCCCTTGCCGTCCGCCTATTGTAAAATTACAGGCGAACAGCGGATCCTTCCCGGCAGGGTCATGTAAATGTACGTAATTTTTTTTCTGCTTGCGCGTGCCCGTCCGTTAGGGGAATCTGTACATCCGTTACCAGCTGTTACACATACAAGAGATCGGTGGCTCTATACCTGTCCGATTGCTTGTATGTGCCGCCATGTGCGCCACCCCCCCTCCCGCAGTACCGCCGTCCTGCTGCCGCCCCCTCCTGCACCCTCACCTTCAATCACGGGATCCGCTGCCCCATCTGGGCCCAGGACCGGCTCGGGAGGGTGTTGGGAGGAAGATAAGCATCTTGCTGATCTCCCTCCCTCTGACATCTGAATGCAGAAGTGATGTGTAATACATCACTTCCGCATTCACCTGTCAGTCCTCTGGCTGCTATAGAGATCTGCTTCATCAGCTTCTTTGGGGGTCCCCAGCTGACATAAGGGGTCTTAGAGACCCCTAATGTCTCCATAAAGAGGACCTGTCAGTGTGCCTGTGCTATCACATAGGGGAATTGTTATCCCCCTATGTGATAGCAATAACGTTAAGTGTAAAAAAAATAAAATAAAAGTCGGGGGCGCCAACATGCGAAAGCGACAATTGCGGTATACATGTTACATATCGGCGTAAATGTCGCAGTGAGAGCAATAATTGTAGGGCCATCAATCACTGATAACACTAAACTGATGAACGGTAAAAGCTTGTAAAGCGTCGCCTATGGCCAATTTTGGGTATTGTCGTTTTTTGAGGTTTCGCAGGCGCACACAATTTTAAGACTTGGCATGTTTGGTGCCTATTTACCCGACGTGACCCCGTCTTTTATATTTTGCCAAAAAATTGGGTTTTATTAAATGTTTAATAATTTAATATAGGGGGAACTGTTTACCCCTCCCCCTCCAAAATTTATGGTAATTTCCCCTTTTAAATAGTAAAAAATAAAAACCCCAGTGGTGATTAAATACCACCCACTTTAGCTGCTATTGGCTGGGAGGGAGAGTGCAGCATGAAAATACACATTGGCTGCATGTGTATTTCAGCAGAGCGGGACCTGAAAGGCAGAAGGGTGCTTGGGGCTTTACTTGCAAGAAACATCGCTGCTCCCCCTCCCCCACCCACCACCCAGAGAGGAAGAAGAGGGCATGAATTAGCACATCGGCATTGTAAGTCCCTTTTCTATCTTTGTTACACCGCTGAACTCCACATTCTGCTTTACACACACCGCTGACCTCTGCACTCTGCATTACACGCACTGCTGACCTCCGCACTCTGCTTTCCACACACTGCTGACCTCCGCACTCTGCTTTCCACACACTGCTGACCTCCGCACTCCAGTTTATATGCACCGCTGACCTCCGCACTCTGCGTTACACGTACTGCTGACCTCCGTACTCTGCGTTACACGTACTGCTGACCTCCGCACTCTGATTTACACGCACCGCTGACCTCGGTACTCTGCTTTACATGCACCGCTGATCTCCACACTCTGATTTATACGTACCGCTGACCTCCGCACTCTGCGTTACACGCACTGCTGACCTCCGCACTCTGCTTTACACGCACTGCTGACCTCCGCACTCTGCTTTACACGCACCGCTGATCTCCACACTCTGATTTATACGTACCGGTGACCTCCGCACTCTGCGTTACACGCACTGCTGACCTCCGCACTCTGCTTTACACGCACTGCTGACCTCCGCACTCTGCTTTACACGCACCGCTGATCTCCACACTCTGATTTATACGTACCGGTGACCTCCGCACTCTGCGTTACACGCACTGCTGACCTCCGCACTCTGCTTTACACGCACTGCTGACCTCCGCACTCTGCTTTACACGCACCGCTGATCTCGGTACTCTGCTTTACATGCACCGCAAGTTCCGCACTCTACGTTACATTACTGACTTCCGCACTCTGCGTTACATTACGCTTTCTCAGGTCTGGAGCAATCCCAGAGGAAGAAAGGGAAACTCTTGAAAGTGTGTCTTTTAAGTATTAGGTTAGTACAATAAAAAGGTATCACATTACTCTCGTATTTTGTAATCTGATTTATATATACTTAAGGTGACATTAAACCCTCAGATTTGTTAACATAAAACAATACTGTAATGTGTGCCTTACTGTAATCCATGGTTGTTTCCCTTCTCTTTGGTGCTCTTCCTTTTAAATCTGCATCTGTTCTCATGCTGGGCAGAACTTCTGTTTTGCAGCAGACTGCCTTGTCTCTGAAATGGATACATGGTGTCTGTGTGTAGGTTTGCAACCTGAGCCAGCACTACAGGAAGAGGCACTCAGCTGCAAAGGGAAGTTCTCCCCCAGGATGAGAAGACATGAGGATCTAAAAGGAAGAGCAGATAAGAGAAGGGAAACTACCATGGATTACAGTAAGGCACACACGTAATATTCGTTATATAGTAAAAAATAAAAACCCCAGTGGTGATTAAATACCACCAAAAGAAAGCTCTATCTTTCTCCAAAAAATTGTATAAAATTAATTACATGACGGAATTGCATGACGGAATAAATGTCAGTCAAAATACTGCAGTGCCGAATACTGAGAAATGGCCTGGACAGGAAGGGGGTATAAACATGCCGGTCAGCAAGTGGTTAAAATATTTTTTTCATTGATTCCTGTCCACTAGGGCAGTACCCTAATCCCCATACCCTTTTAATGGCCAATAACTGGCAAATAAGCCTTCAAAATGGGGATATTTTATTTTTAGAGTTCTGGTCCCATAGACTTTCATTGAGTTCCAAGTTCAAGGTCGAACTTTTGTCATGTTCTAAAGTGCAAACTCGAGCCGAACTCAGGTGTGTTTGGCCCATCACTATCCATAATCAGCGGATCATGACTGCTAAGGCCTCCAACCCTGGCTCCTTCCATGATTTCAGGGTATTGCAGGAGTCCCACCTGTACTCACACTTTGAGAATGGTGAAATGCCGGATGGATGGCTGCTGGGTAAGTTAAAGGAGAACTATGAGGTGAGTGCTTTTCACTCACCTCATAGTTTTAGCCGACCTGTGACAATGAGACTGTCACAGGTCGGCTCAGTAGATCGGGAGGTGAGCGAACACATACCGGGTTCGCTCACCTCTCGATCCTGTCACGGCTCTCTGCCGTGACAGGGGGAGGGGCTGGATTCCCTCTCCCCGCTCCGATCTGCCAGCGCTGACTGGCGGAACGGACGGGGGAGGGGGCGGGTACAGCTGGCTCTGCCTCTAGATAGGCAGAGCCCGCTGTCACTCACGCAGCTGGGCGGATCCCGTCGTCTAAGTCGGGATCCGCTCCGGCTGCGGCGTCTCAGTATAGCTCGCGGTATACTGAGCTTAGGGTAACGGGAGGACGCTAGTTTGTGTCCTCCCATTACCCTAAGGAGAACTATGTGGAAAAACACTGACCCCATAGTTCTCCTTTAACTATCTCAGTGTTCCCGGTTAATGTGCTAATTTGAGAATCACGTAATTGCATATATAGCTGAACACATCTCTTACCTTCTTACAGGTTACATAGTTAGTCAGGTTGAAAAAATAAACATGTCCATCGAGGTCAACCTATAGAGATATGAAAAAAAAAGAGCCTAAAACAGATTGCTATGTCCCAATTACCCACTGATGATCCAGAGGAAGGCAAAACCCCTATAAAGCATGGTGACAAGGGATATCCATGTTTATCTCGACTACTGACTCCACTACAGAATCCCCAGACTACAGCAGAACATGGCTATAACCATGCTCACAGTGCTACCCAAAAACTGTCAGAGCGCACATCCTTAATAACATGGCTTTGAAACACGATGCACCCATTATTGGCACAGAATCTGTCCCACCTGATGATATGTGTCCAGATGAGGATGGAGATCCACTGGACCGTGGCCTTCTCCTAAGAGCAAATCTCATCGCCACACATTTTAGTGTATGTATGATATGAGCATGTTTCTGATATGTTATTGATCTAACTAGCATCATTCACGTATCACTTACATTATTTCTTGACCATTACAGCAGGAAACTCCAACACTCTGATGGTTTCTTCTCATATCCAGAGGCCTAAGCGGTTTTCCTTTAGCTCACGGTAGGTATTACAAATCCTGTGCCACCAGTTGGCCTGAATGTTTTTTTTCCAAGCTTCTGCTAATGAATGTGTTTGTGTTTAGTTTCTGTATGCAGTTTCCCATTTCTAATACACAGGTGTGGACTTGCATCTGGGGTTATGTGCAATGGCAAACATGTAATCAATTGAAATCTGGAATATACCATGATTCACTAATGTTTGATACATTAGCAGATCATGGTATGTTGCAGAGTTGCTAAGATGCTAACCTATCCATGTAAATATTACTATTTTATCAAACCAGATAACGAATGAACATACAACTTGATTGCTAAATACTTCTTACTTTGCATATTAAACCATACTGAAACTCTGGCAATAAATAAAGAAGCAAATTTTAAATCCAAAAAAGATTTATTAACAGAGAATCTTGGGGAGAGAGGGGTGCCATAGAGGAGAATGAGGTATCTTTGTGGAGCTGGGAGAGTTGTCACAGGAAGGCCATAAAAAACTCTGTACAATAATAATTTAAAAAATGGTGCAGCAGTATGGCTTACTCATCCAATGAGAGTGATGATGGCGAATCCCCTGACTCAGCCAGCTTCAAACAGCGGATTGTTCCTCATCACCCCCTGGAACTTGCAGCCTGCTGCGCCTCTGGAGCTCTGCTTCCAGGAAACAGTGCAAGCCGCATTTGCTTGCAAAATAACATCTGGCTGAGAGTGTTATCTATGTTCTCCAAAGTACATTTAAGCGTACTGTGGAATTCCCGCTGGCTGTCCCTGATTTCTGCAAGCAGACCAATTACCTGTTGGTTCTGCTCCATGTTCTGCCTATGGTATTCCTGCAGCAACTCTCGTGACCCTTGGCTACTGCCGGAAACGCCACCGCCCCTTGAGGACTGCAGACTGGTGTCCAGCTGTGGGGCAGGGGCAGCGACCGATGCAGTGCCAGGTGTGGTGTCTGTTGGGAAATCCACTGGCACCAGTGTTATTTATTCTGGCTCCTCCAATGGAGCCGTATCACCTGTAATGCAATAATAATAATTTAAAAAAAAGAGATTAGATTCAAGTAAATGAATTGCACATACAGAAGTCATGAATAAATATTGCTTCCATTCAATCTCAAGTGGATTGTCAATTTTTTAACAATATAAAGGCATGATTTGCATTACTGGTAACATGTATGAATCATATCTATTATTTGTGGTGTTCCATGAGCCAATTGTCAAATATTGCTTTAACCAATTCCCAAAAGTTAAATTTGTGTGGAATATACATTAATATATTAATACCTAGTGTATATGGGGCAATTTAGTTGCAAATTACTAAGCATGAAAATCCATGCTTCTATAGTGGATAACTCGACCTATGAATACTACAATTCGCTGCAGTGTTAATTGCTGATATTTGAACTCACAACGCGCTGTGACAATACTGCTCCCTTAACCAAATCAACCTAATAGATAAATGTATACTTTGTCAACTAAAAGAGTTAACATTTACAATAGATTCCACAATATGTGACTTTTACAGGGTTATTCACTAAAGGGTGAAGAGTTTGGAGAAGGCAGGAGAAGTGAACAATCTAGGCCAAAATAACTGATTTGGAAAAATTTTCCAATTCAGCTCACTTTCCAGTTCAGCTTTGTTGTCCCAGATTGTTCCATTCTCCTGCCTTCTCCAAACTCTTCACCCTTTAATGAATAACCCTGTAATAGTCCCCATTGCAAAGACCTCTTATCTGAAACAAATACAGTTCACATTAGCTAGAACCAGTGATCTTCAATTGGGCCATCACTGGTTCTGACCTGCTGTGAAGTGTTTTTTTTTGGTAGCTAAGAAGTTTTGTCACTGGGGACTGCATGTTGACAATCAAATCACCAAAATAGCAAAAAACGGACAATGAAAATCTGGAGTGCATTGTTATCTGAAGGATGCTACTTACTGGTGTCAGGGGATCCCTCATGCACCACACCTGGCTGCCGGGCTTGCGAACGCTCAGCTGTTGGAGGCCGTGAAGAATCTTGGGAGGTTTGACTTGCAAATTAGTTTTTTAATTGGTTGTCATGCATATGGCATTTGATAAATTAAACATTGACATAATATTAGAGATGAATACATACTAGGCGCCAGGGAGGGGACAGGCTGCAAGGTCGCCTGAGAAGGCTGACCTGCTCCCTCTGAGCCGCCGTGTTCGGATTCGTAGTCCGAGGACCGGACCACCCGCCCCCCTTCACCCTGTGAAACATCATATGGTCACGCTATGCACTGTACAGCAGGGCCAGTGCAAGGATTTTGGCCTACACAGTTGACTTGTTGCACTCCTTACCGAAAGTCCCTTGTAATGGGGTGGGTGCTCGCAGTGACTGCGGATGGCGCCACAAACATCAACAATATATAGAAATGTCACCAGCACACCAAAAAATCCTTTTAGGATAGCAAAATGTTTATTTATTTACAGTTCCTTGTCAGAAAAACAAGCGCTTTCGGGACCGTGCAGGTTCCCTTCATAAGGCGCTTGTTTTTCTGACAAGGAATGGCATATAAATGAACATTTTGCTATCCTAAAAGGACTTGGTGTGCTGGTGACATTTCTATATAGTGCATTTTCTGCTCCCTACTATATGTTACGTGTTCCCATTCATATAGCACACCCAATTCTTTTTTAGCGGATTACACACAGGACTCTACAGGCAGCTTCCATCACATCAAAGGGCTTGTTTACACCTAATCCAGTGTGTTCTAGCACGGTTAGTAGTGGAATGCACTGTATCGCATAATAAAATGTTCCCTGTGTTCTGGGGCAGGAGGGGGCCTGGAGATACATTCAAGTCAATGGCACCACAGCCACGTCTCCTGCCTTTGCAGTGCATTTAACTGCACCAGAACACATGGCACAAAAATACCCATGATGCAGTGCAATCGCAAAAAATAGGTCATGCATGCACGCAGGGATAATTATATTATGCGATCTAGTGCATTCCAGCTACTAACCGTGCAAAGTGAGAGACATTAATATGCAATGCACCAGCCAAACCTGAGATCATTAACCCTTTGTTAGTACAGACAGTCCTGTACAGCTGATCATGAGCCAGTACACACAGGGTTAATTATAGTGACCATTACTTCCAGCCCCATCCCTAACATTACATTCAATTGGGAAATATAAGAATATCCAGAAAGTAAAAAGGTGAACAGCAATGTTTGTTTAAACGGTTATGTTGTGTTAGGAACATTTAACACATATAATATAGGATTCTATTCCAATCTGGCTGCAAAAAAAGTGCAAATTAACTTTAGTCTTTGCCCCATGAATATTCACAGACTATGTGACAGAGCTGGAAGAAAGTGATGACAGGGGGGACGTGGAACGCAGCTCCATGCTGGGATTGTCGCCCTCTGTCTGCCGCAGCAAAGCTTCCCTCAGTAGTCCATGCAGGGACCGTCACTCTCTCTCAGGAACACTCAATCCTCTGACTATAATATTACCTCCTAGCTGGCTCCGGGCAAAAGCTGGGGCTCTTCTTATCATCAGCACTAACTTCCTGTCAGAGGCATACAGGGAAAACACAGCCCAAGACATCTGAAGAGCTGAGGACATCGTTCCTGTGGCAGTGCCCCATCCACCAGCTACACTGTCACAGCTTATTAGCACTTTGCTGCCGAGCTCTGCTCCTGCTCCCACGCAGCTCCTGTGTTACAGTCAGAGCTGGGTTTGCAGTCTGACACTAGAAGTGGTCAAGGGGCAGCTGCTTTGGGCCCCACAGCAATGACTGGGCCGGGGCCTTAAAGGCGGCCCTGACCGAAGGGGGACACGTCGCGGAGCTTCAAGAAATCATGAACAATGACATTGCATTATTGTAGAATACACATATCTAATGATTTATATGTATGCACGCACTATAAGGATATCCAAAGGCACAATGACAGCATGACTAGGATTATACAGAGTGGTGCAAAACACGTTGAAGTTCTACAACAATAACCATTTGTCTTTTTATTGTCAACAGATTTGGAGTCATCATGTCACAATATACCATAGAACAATGCTGTGGGGGCATGGAACATTATTTGAGAAGCTAGGAGACAGGCTGGAATGATGTTCAATCTTTGCATGAACCTCTAATATGGTCACCCGAATAGTTTGCATGGAATATGTACTTTGCAATGAAGTAGGACATATAGAGCATGTTATCATACAATAAAGAACCCGTATACAGTGCTAGTATAGTGTATAGTTGTCAAGAGCAATTTATGCACATGACTGTCTACGTATGTGCTTGTG
>NW_017307884.1:64107-76855 GCF_000935625.1 Nanorana parkeri
AAGAGAAACCTACAGGTGCTGGCAAAAGGCAGGCCCCCACCTGCATGAATCCTTGTCCAAGGAGAACCGTGCTCAAAGCTTCCTCCTAATAAGTCCAAACTCTACTTCAATCCATTAAACAGCATAGACCCTCCAAAGGTCCCCAGAATGACCTCCTGACATGTTTCACCTACAAAGCTTAATCATAGGATGATATGCCTAAGCCCTCTGGGTAAAACATGTAAGGAGAGAGTTCTGTTCATTCTGCGGACCTTTGGAGGGTGTATGCTGTTTCATGGATTGAAGTAGAGTTTGGATTTATTAGGAGGAAGCATTGAGTGCGGTTCTTCTTGGACAAGGATTCATGCAGGTGTGTGTAAGGACTGCCATCAGCGGGTTATGGGCAATACTAGTGTAATTGGTAGTTTAGAAACCTGGAGCAGCTCTCTTCTCCAATCCCGCTGCTTGAACCTCGCTGCCTGGTAAAGCTTCCGCCAGAGCCTTCACTTAGCAATAGGCCAATGAACGGCACTCGCAAGGGGATCCGTCCATCCAATACTTTATTTGCAAAAAAGCATAACAGCAGCAAACAGACGCTTACATGTTTCAGGCCCCAAACTGTGCCTTAAAATAACATACCTTAAATACCATAGTTCCTCACCCCCAAGGGGGGTGGGACATCTTTTACCCATTGAATCTACAGACAAAAGACACATTTGAATAAAATCTCCTATTTAACATCACAATATAAACATACAAAAATAAAAGGATTTTGTAGACGTGTAAAGAGACATCAGTCCCAGACATTACATAGTAAATACACTTATGCAAATTGTAAAGCAAGTAGGAATTACCCATATAGCATCACAACATAGGATATGCTAAACAGAGGAAACACATTCCTTAAAGCACATAGTAAAATATAAATCCCAGATATTACCTTGTAAAAATACACATATAGATAATATACACCCAAGCTTTAATCCTAAACTTGAGAGTGAAGGTAATATCTGGGATTGATATTTTACTATGTGCTTTTAGGACTGTGTTTTCTTCTATTTATTATATCTCATGTTGTGGGGTGAGAACTATGGTATTTAAGGTATGTCATTTGGATGTTTCCTTGCTACGACTAAGGCCCATCTTGGGGCCTGAAACATGTAAGCATTTGTTTGTTTGCTGCTATTATCTCTTTCTGCAAAATAAGTTTCGGATATATGGACGGATCCCCTAGCAAGTGCCAGTGTTTTAACTATTGCACTGGTGTAATTGGGCCAGGCACCTTACAATGGTATGGATGGATTCTGCTTGGTGGTAGATTTAAATTGTACCGTGGGGCAGGAGCTATGCAATGGGAAGGTTGACAGCAGGCTATGAAACTGACAGCACCAATGGTGTTGTGTGTGTGTGTGCAATCATGGTAGATTAACTGATTTACTATGGCTGCACTAATTAAGAAATCTAATATAGTGCTTACCTAAGGCCATTTGTACATTACAGCTGTCAGTTTCATTAATTATTACAAAGTTACTTACTTAGTGGTGCATCCGCGACAAACCTCCCTTCGAGCCCCACGAAATCCAGCGGACCCAGGTCCAGCTCAGAGTTATTGCTCATAGCTGGTCAGGTCAGCCGCCTCAGGTGGGCCACCGCTGGTGGCTCTTGCGGTCCTTGATGCCCTGCTGACCTTCCTCTGTGCTGGGTCCACTGCTTTTTAACCTATTTATTAATGATATCGGGGAGAGAGTGACTAGCCGTGTCTCAGTGTTTACTGATGATACAAAAATTGGGAGGGTAGTAGACACAGATTTAGACATTATAACATTACAGGAGGACCTGGATAAAATCGGGGAGTGGGCAACTGTATGGCAGATGAAGTTCAATGTAGATAAATGTAAGGTAATGCACCTTGGAGTTAAAAATAGGCAAATGGACTATACACGTATGGGTATGCAACTAGGGAAGTCGGAAACGGAGAAGGATTTGGGGGTCATTATAGACCGCAGATTGAATAACAGATCGCAGTGCCAGGCTGCTGTAAACAAAGCAAGCATTAGGAAGGGAATGTATTGCAGGGACAAGGCTATAATTTTGCCACTTTACAGATCACTGGTTCGGCCACATCTGGAGTATGCGGTCCAGTTTTGGTCACCGATACTCAGGAAAGATGTCCTTGAGCTGGAAAAAGTCCAGCGGAGGGCAACCAAACTCATTAAGGGGTTCGAGGACCTGAGCTATGAAACAAGGTTGTTAAAATTAAATATGTTCTCTTTGGAGGTTAGGAGATTAAGGGGGGACATGATTTTCCTGTATAAAACTATTCAAGGGCGACAGCAACATCATTAGCAAACTTTTTACGGTTAGCTCCGTAACAAAGACCAGAGGGCACAACCAAAAATTGGTGGAAAAAAAATTTCAACACACAGGGCCAAGGGGTTCTTCACAGTAAGAGTGGTTAAGGTCTGGAACTCGCTGCCGCAGGAAGTGATTTCAGCTAAGAGTGTGGAATCATTCAAGAAATTCCTGGACGAGTTCCTCAGAGACCATAATATACAGGGGTACAGGTACTCCTGAGAGCAAAATCACACATGGACTCATACACACGCACACACCAGCTCAAACATAAATACATACACACAATAGGTTGGACTTGATGGACTTATGTCTTTATTCAACCTCAAATACTATGTAACTATATATTACTTAGATAAATGACACTTGCAGCATTGCATACTGTGATGTGTTAGTACTACACATCTAAAATAACTATATCAGTTAGGTAAAACTATGTTTAGCATAAATACATAATGCTCTTTAAAAAGGTAGAATATTAATCTTACCTCTTCTTCACAATCTCCACGATCCGAGCGTTCACCCCCCATTGCATTTACGGCCTTGGTCACCTGCCTCCACAGCTGGTTCTTCCTGGACTGATTAGTCCTCTTGGACGCATCTTCACAAAGATGGCTGTAGCAGAGGATGACCTTCTCTACTAGAGCCTCATTCTCCTCTATGGTGAAGGAGACTTTTCTAACAGCACCCCCTCTGCCCCCTCCTCCTATTGATCCTCTGGGACCCCGGCTGCTGCTTCCCTTTCCAGGATACTGCATATTAGAATTTTTGGATTGATTTCTGGGCAACAGCAGTAAATGGTTGTTCTGTGGTTGCTTTAGCTAGCAAAATGGCACTTTTAAATGTGTTTGGTGTTTTTAAAAGCTCTTAAGGTGTGCAATGATTGGCCTAGCATGTTTTTAATTGAATTTGATGTATCAATATTCTTTTCCTCCAATCAGGGCATTTGAATCTCCTGCCTATTCAATGCTTCGGTTTACTTCGGCTGCCTTCAGCTGAGGGGCGGGCTTCCGATGACTGCAATGCTGAGCGGGCACTGGCTGAGCTGGCTGAGCTGAGCGGGCACTGAGCTGAACTGGCCCGTTCGGTATTTGTCTTACGAGCACGCAACAAACCTGCCGACAATCGTACAACTCTCGGCGGGTTTTCAAACATGCTCGTTAGACAAAACACATGCGACTGTACAGTAGAAACGGTCGCACGCCTTACATACACCTGCCGATTATCGTACGATCGCGGGATTTCCCACGATTATCGTACGATAATCGGCAGGTTTATGGGCTTCTTTAGACTCCATATAAGAAGCTGGGTTCATGGCCAATCCCCAAAAGTATACCATTGGGAAAGAGGAGGCAAAATATATCTTGGTTATACCATTGGGAAGGAGAATAATAAAACCACAAATAAACAAAAGTTGAGGCCATACAGCATTGGCCACGTCCCAACAACAAGTAGAAGGTACTTTTACCTATACTATTTACTATTACCGGCGATACTAGTAATTGTTTTGTTCAACAATTTGTGCATATGTTAACTTGGCTGTCTATCATGTTTAACTGGAATTTACAACATTTTAAAATCAGTGTTTCACAATAATAAAAGGAAGTGAAACTTGCTGTGTATGTTTACTGACAAGTTAAGTGCATGTTAGGTTTCAACACATTCCATTAATGATTTTGTAAGGCAAATCAAGGCTAGAAAATGTGTTGTTTAGTAATCTAATGGGATAGAATAGGAACAAACTAAACTGGGAAATGATCCCACTAAAGAAAGAGTCTCAATAATAGTGAAAAAGTAAAAAAAATATACAAAATTAGTGGTTTACTGGTATTTGTTTACTTGGCTGTTGTATTAGGTTTATCTGTTGTTTGAAGTACCGCAGAAGAAGTTTATACATAAAAGGACTTTAACTCCTTCATGACTGAGCTTTTTTTCAGTTTGTTCGTTAACCACTTAATGACCGGGGTGTTAAACCGCCTTCCTGTCCAGGCCAGTTTTCAGTATTCAGCACTGTTGTACTTTGACTAACAATTATTCAGCCATGCAATGCTGTACTGAAATGAAACATACTATGTCCTCAATATTTTACAAATCGCTGACTGCTTGCAACCTCTCTCCATCCTGACTCGCTGTCACAAGAGGCCGAGCTGGCAGAGAGCACCTGCTGTGACAGCTGTCTCTGCCCCCACACCGCTCTCCATCCTGATCTGTCACAGGAGGCTGAGCAGGGCCTCCTGACAGTTTCTCTCCTCCCGCAGGACGCTGCGCTATGTCAGAGGGTACACAGAGCAGCACAAAGCGGGGAGGAGGAACTAGAAATGCACCGCAATTTCGTCCGACAGATGGTACTTTCGGACAGATGGTACTTTCGGATAATATGTTTCGGCGGCCGAAATTTCGGTGCATCCCTAGAAATTATTGTGCATCACGGGAGTGAGCTTGGAGTGGTGTCTACTTTACAACACACACAGGGTCTATGGGAAACAAAACTAGCCACTCTCCAGAAGGAAGGACAGTGTCAGCACCAATTCAGATATGTTTTGAGGATCTACAGCTGAATGATAGACAAATAAGCTACATTTTTGTTAATATTTAAAAGGTACTTGAATGCATTTTTAAGACTTAACTCCTGACTTTAGTGTCACTTTAATGTTTGCCATTTTACAGGGATGACAAAATGTGGCAGCGAATCAAGCACCCATATTGTTTGAAAAACAATAGAAGTAGTCATGCAATAACTTCATAAGGTACCATTATAATGTTCATGGGCTCAAACCTTTTATACTTGCATATGTGGCTGTATGTTTACTTTTATGTGTGTATGTGTGTTATTTTCAAATCTTATGATCTAGGTCTGTATTTCTTCATATACATTATTGAATATTTCTTAGATATTATTACAGCTGCATTATAAAAGGGGGTAGATTTATTTATTGTCTATTAATTTAGTTGTTTTGGGTAGAGCGCAGATCTGGTCACAGATGGCGGGCCGGGGAGAGGCACCAAGGGGGGCACCTTTTCCTGGACACTCCTAGTCTGTACACTCTGCACCCAATTAGACTGATACACAGGGTTCTCAGACCACACACACTGCTCTCACTAGCAGATATAGGTTAGCTAAACCAGGCACAATTACCTTGAGTTAGTACAGCGGTTCTCAACCTGTGGGTCGTGACCCCGTTGGGGGTGGAATGACAATTTGCCAGGGGTCGCTGGGAGTCTCCCGCTATTGGATAGCGGCTCCCATCCGCCCGGGAGAGAAACACTTTCTCCCGGAAAGGTTTAATCTGCTCGATCGAGCAGAGTGAACCTTTCCCTGCGATCGGGTTTTTTTTTTTTTCTTTTTGACATCGGGAGCCGCCGGAAGTCAGAAAAAAAAAAATCACCATTGGAATGCATAGCTAGATTCCTATTGGCTATTTCACTTTGCAATAGCCAATATCAAACTAGCTATTGAACCCGCCCATTGCTGCTGTCAATCAGCATTGGGAGCCGCTGTAAGTCAGAAGAAAAAAAATCACCATTGGAATGCATAGCTAGATTCCTATTGGCTATTTCACTTTGCAAAAGCCAATAGCAAACTAGCTATTGCATCCGCCCATTGCTGCTGTCAATCAGCAGAGGGGGACCTGCAGTTCTCCATCAGGTCCCCATCCAGTGATTGACAACAGCAACCTCTCTCCTTAGGCCCTGTTTAATAATCAATATGTGCTCTACAGCAGAGCTTACAATCTACATATAAAAGTGGGTTGTAATTAATAATAAAATAAAAAAAGGTTGGAGTTTTCCTTTGAAAAAAAAATTACTATTATTTTTATTATTATTTTAGAAAAAAAATTACTATTATTATTTTTATCATCTACCTATAAAATCTACATATAAAAATGGGTTAAGTTAGTACCTCCGCTCACAGTCTCCTGCACTACCACTGGTCACCCCTGGAGGGAGACTCACCCAACTCAAGCTGGCTGGACACACACATGCATACAATCTAGTGTACTCTAATGGTTGTGTGGCATCTTTAAGCTGGCCATACACCTATAGATTATCTGCAGATTTTCTAAGGTCATATGGAAAAAGTGCAACAGATTCCTCCATCTACGTTAAACTGTGTGGATGGAGGAATCTCCCACTGGACCAAGCTTCACTATCTTGCTAGACGGCCCCGCTGGCTCTCAAAATACCTGAACAATGCCTGCATCCAATCAGATTGTTCAGATATTTTGACATCCAGCGTGGCCAACTAGGTGTATTGCTAGCTTAAGTGGTTTCCTTAGGCCCAAGCTATTATCCTCTCAGCTACAATCTTGGCATACCTACTTCTTCCACTACACACACACACACACAGATCCCTGCCTGGCAAAAACTTACAACATATCACATGTCCCCATTTGAGGAGATCCCACCACAAATCCAATACGTCAACTATAGTATCATATATAAAAATATATAATTTATTCAAACAAACAACGAAATATCATATTAAAACATATAGACAATATGTATATAGCACATTTCTTACACACGGCTAGCCATGTAAGGAGGGTGATTGTTATATGGGCTCCTCAAACTATCCGAATCAGTTAATAAATTCCATAACAAAAGTAGGTGGAATGTTTGTCCACAGATTCCTGATATCTGTATATAGAGGAGTAAAACCCTTGAAACAGGGACAATCTGTGAAAATCACATACACGAGCCAAGAACTCACTTGTATTGTATCTCTGTGGGTTTTGATAGATGTTGGCTGATGAGCCTCAAGTGATATGTATCAATTGACAGTGTCAAAGAAGATGGTGATCTCACCAGGGATTCCCCCCAAAAAGTTCCGAGTTGTATGTACAGCCGTACAGATAATTATAAGTATGCATATACTCGTCCGATGTTTGGGGCTTCGTCAGGAGGGCGCAGTGTGCTTGTACTCTAAACCAGATTATTTAAATCCTTAATCAGGACATCCTAATCATGCCCTAATCTGCGTTCAATTCAGAAACAGGAAGTATACATAGTATTCATTTGCGTTCCACAGCCATGACCAGTGAATTTCAAATAATCAATTTCATAATCTAATCCATTTGTAGTATAGGAAAATAAACCATAAAAGCCATCCATATAGGGTCAATATCAACTAAAAAACAAAAAAAAAATCAACTTATCACCACAGTGACATTAGTTAACATAGTAACATAGTATTTGAGGTTGAATAAAGACATAAGTCCATCAAGTCCAACCTGTTGTGTGTGTGTGTGTGTGTGTGTGTGTATAGTCCATGAGTGTTCTCATTCTTAAGAGTACCTGTACCCTTGTACATTTCGGTCTCTCAGAAAGTCGTCCAAAAGCCTCTTGAATGATTCCATATTAATTGCGGAATTTCCATATTAATTGCGGAACAAACATACTATCATTTATATTATGAGTCATTCCCACATTTTGATGGCATCAATATGGATCTTATATAGACTTATGAACATGTAAGGAAGGGACCCGATTCACAAAAAGCAGCTGAAATTGATCATATCATTCATACCCGGTTTTTCATAGGACTTAGTGAGGTGTATCCATCTACATTCTTGTTGTAACAAGGATTTATCCCAATCTCACCCACGACTAGATTTATGTACTCGATCGAGAACAAAAAAGTGGAGTCCCTTTTTACCTAGCATAAATGATAGGCCCTGATGATACAGATAATCAATTATCCACATGCAATAGACACAATAGTCTCTTCAGATTTGTGGGTTCTTTAGAGCAATCAAAAACCAACTTCTTAATTTTATATTTAATAACCCTAGACGGGAAGTGCATAGAAAAAGTTAGTTACAAAAATGAGATGTTACAAAATGAGACACATACATACATACATACTAGACATGTGCGATTCGGATGAAATTTTGGAAATTCGGGTGTATCCGAATTCCGAATTACAGATATAACGAATGCAAACGAATCCGAATTTTTACAGATTCCGGAAAATTCGTTAGCGGTAGTCTGGATGAAATTTCGTTTACTGGACAAAATTTTGTTGCAGCAAAGTGACATTAGAATTTTTTTTTATTTTTTTACACTCTGTAGAAGAGGAAAAAAAAAAAGCGTGAGGTTCCCCCCCAATTCATACCAGACCCTTTAGGCTTGGTAGGAATGTTAGGAGGGACCCTCCCCCAAGTTAAAACAAAAAAAAAGTGTGTGGGGTTCCCCCCAAAATCACTACCAGGCCCTTTAGGTCTGGTAGGAATTTTAAAGACCCCCATCCCCCAAAAATGGGGGAAAAAAAACGTGGGGTCTATCCTAACATTCCTACCAGACCATTGATCCGAGCACAGGCCCAGCCTGGCAGGAAAGGGGGGGGGGGCGATCGAGCACCATTTAGATCTGTGAGCAGAGGTGTCATAATACTTTTCATATGCAACGAGCGGACGAAACGAACACGAAACGAACATTCGTAAAGATTACCACTAACAAGTTTCGTCCGAAACTAATTGACTTTCGGACTCGAATCCCGTAAGAAACTAAATAACGCAAAATCCGAATCAAAACGAAACGAAACTAGACAATTTTTTCCCCGCTGCACATGTCTAGTATCCAGCAGACTTGCCATACAGGCTGGTTCCAGGATGGAGTCCTCCTGACTCCTGGATAGACACCTCCCTTGTCTTCCAGCTGGAACCCTGAACCAGCATCCTTTTCATAAGGGCTGTGCACAGGTGGACCATCATTCGGTGCTGGTCACCACTAAAGCCCGGACCCAGGAATGGAGATTTCATCCCTCCCTGTTCTCTTAGAAATCTCCCAGTTCCAGGATCCCAGTTATAATTTAGAAAACACAGAAATAATTGTAAAGCCAGCTCTTTCCTGGTAATAGTACTTCCGTCGTGGAACTGCTCAGTCCCTCTGGCTGAGAGTCCTGGGTGACCATTTTGCCACTAGAACCAGCATGCTAGAAAACCCACCAAGAATCGTATGATTGTCGACGGGTTTCTAGCCTGCTCGTTCGACAGCTGCGTAACGGGCAAGTGTGCGCATGGTTGTAAGGTGTATGGGCACCTTTAGACTTGACTGACAAAGTGAAGTAGACCAAAAGATCCTCAAAAGCTACACATCATGCCGAGATCCAAAGAAATCCAGGAACAAATGAGAAACAAAGTAATTGAGATCTATCAATCTGGAGAAGGTTATAAAGCCATTTCTAAAGCTTTGGGACTCCAGCGAACCACAGTGAGAGCCATTTTCCACAAATGGCGAAAACATGGAACAGTGGTGAACCTTCCCAGGAGTGGGCGCCCAACCAAAATTACCCCAAGAGCGCAGCGAATACTCATCCAAGAGGTCACAAAAGACCCCACAACAACATCCAAAGAACTGCAGGCCTCACTTGCCTCAGTTCAGGTCAGTGTTCATGACTCCACCATAAGAAAGAGACTGGGCAAAAATGGCCTGCATGGCAGAGTTCCAAGACGAAAACCGCTGCTGAGCAAAAACAACATAAAAGCTTGTCTCCGTTATGCCAGAAAACATCTTCATGATCCCCAAGACTTTTGGGAAAATACTCTCTGGACTGACGAGACAAAAGTAGAACTTTTTGGAAGGTGTGTGTCCCATTACATCTGGCGTAAGAGTAACACCGCATTTCAGAAAAAGAACATCATACCAACAGTAAAATATGGTGGTGGTAGTGTGATGGTCTGGGGCTGTTTGGCTGCTTCAGGACCTGGAAGACTTGCTGTGATAAATGGAACCATGAATTCTGCTGTCTACCAAAAAATCCTGAAGGATAATGTGCGGCCATTTGTTCGTGACCTCAAGCAGAAGCGAACTTGGGTTCTGCAGCAGGACAATGATCCAAAACACACCAGCAAGTCCACCTCTAAATGGCTGAAGAAAAACAAAATAAAGACTTTGGAGTGGCCTAATCAAAGTCCTGCCATGAATCCTATTGAGATGCTGTGGCATGACCTTAAAAAGGCGGTTCATGTATTTGTAGCGATTACTGAATCTGCTGCCTTGAGCTATAGGTTAAGTAGTTAAACTATTCCCTCAGGCTCAATCATACGTCATACTTTCATTTTTTGTATACACTCCTACCATGAGAACAATAAGGGTCAGAGAATTGTCATATACAACCTGATCCACCACAGGTAGTCTCGACCCTGATCTTTGAGATTAGAGACATTTTTCTAAGCTTAATGGGGTCTGAGACTCATCCTTATTGGCCTATTTTAGCCCACAATAGGTCGTCTCGTCCACATATTGCCCACGCATGTACACCTGTTAAAAAAAAAAAAAAATCAATCTATATTTAGTTATTAATTAGATTACAGATTGCAGCTCTTCGATTTTCCTAGGACCTTCTTTCTTCTTTTTCTAATATCTTTGTCTGTGTCCAACGTGTCTTCCTGGGTGTCTTATTTCTTTAAAATTCTCACATACAGTATATTTACAGTACATCGGAGTAACATGTCACACGTATCAGACAGTGAGGATTTTGCATCACTACCCACAACTCCAGCTAGAGGTTCTGATCATGGAAGCGCCCCATCAATAGGGTCATGGACAATACCTTAGCTTATTGTGGAACTACAGCGGAGTGGCATCCCCTTTTCAGACACTGCAATGAAGGCAGAACTATTTAAGCTATTTCCCCCCGGTTGCTGCTACTACTAGCTCCAAGCAAGTCTCGCTGCAGACTATGGCTACCTCGCTCATGCAGATCCATAAAACCCTGAACATCATTACTTCTTCTGTACATGATTTACAGAATAGAATGGAAGCTCTTGAGAACCAAACAACGACCGTTCCTGTAGCCGTTACTTATAACACAGTTAGCACCTCACATGTCTTTCCACCTCCTCCGAGTTTGGCAAATACTGTCACCTCTCCCCTGACCATTACTTCAGCACATTTTTTTCCAGCCAGCCTAAAGAAAGACATACTAGAGGGGAAAGATGTGAATTTAGCCTCACTACTCAAAGCAGCACATGACGGGGCAGAAAATAAATCATGTGCTTGTGGGGACGTATCTGTCTTTTTAAAAACCAAAGACCCCAGATTGAACCGCAAACTGTCCATACCAGAGTTTGTACTGGCATTTGGTATTTTTATAGATGTGGTTTGTTCTGTCAGCCCCAATAGGAGGGAAAAGCTTGATTTATATCTACATTTAGTGGTAGACCTAGGATACAAATATGGAGGTTATGCCTTCTATGACTATCATCTGGCTTTTTCAGCCAAAGCAGCTGCAGCTTTTTCTGTTTTAATTCAGCACGAATTGGTGGAGAATTGATACAGAACTATTCTGCAGACTGTTCACTGGTCTCAAATCCCATGTATGCGCTATATGTCTATCATCAGCACACTCAGCTAACTGGTGTCCTACATCAGTGCTAACTGACTCAGCCAATATGCATAAACTCACAGGTTTATTACCTACACCATCAGGTTTAGCTTCCTGTTGGACAAGTTAGGCAGACCAATACAATGCCTGGGCAAAGCTCAAATTTGTAATAATTATAATTACAAAACTTGCAACTACCCACAGTGTCACCTTCTTCACATCTGCGCGGCCTGTTTCAGTCCAATTGCATGATTAACCCCTTCATGGCTGAGGCCTTTTTTTAATTTTTTTGCACCCATGTTATATTCCACATTTTAGGCCTGAAAATTACTTAAAACCCCGAAACATTTTATATTTTATGAAAGCCAAGATCCTATAGAATAAAATGGTGGCAGTTGCAAATTTTTATGTTGCACGATATTAGCGCAACTCCTTATCAAACCCCAAAATTTAGTGTAAAATGTACTTAAATGCCCCAAAACACAATAAAATACCCATTTAAAAAAAATATATAAAAGATGAGGTTACACTGAGTAAATAGATATGTCCAGGTTAAAAATTGTGTGCGTCTGTGAAATGGCGACAAACTTCAGTACCCCAAAAAGTCCTTAGACGACGCTTTAAAAGCCCCCACAGGTCATCAGTTTAGAGATAGCCAAAAATACTTGCAATACCTAACATGTGTAGCGAGTTCGTCGTTTTCATACGTAGGCGCACCCGACGCGTGTTTACGTGGTGACGCACGTGTTTGCGGGGGACTTTAAATTTTGTTTATTATTTTTCGATTTATTTAATTTAATTTTAATTTTTAAAACTGTTTTTTTAAAACATTACTTTGATTGCTATCACATAGGGGGGCTTACAAGCCCCCCCATCCCATGTGATAGCAGATGGTGGTGACAGGTACTCTTTAAGGTAAAGACCCCCAGTGTCACCTTTACACTAGAAATAAGCTATTGAAGTGCAGATCGCACTTCAATAGCTTATAGCTGGGCTTCAGGAGCCCAGAACTGACAGCTCTGGGCTCGGAAGTGATGCAATCTGCATCGCTCCCGGTCCCATAGAACGGGGAGGGGATCGATGAACAGA
>NW_017307884.1:76878-86550 GCF_000935625.1 Nanorana parkeri
GGGGGGGGTGGCCCCTTCACGGGACTCTAGTAGCGATCTGGCGTCAGCTGAGTCACCAGAATCGCTTCTATTGTAAAGTCCATTTTGACTAGGCAAGTAAATATTACTGTTCTGGCCACTTGCCTACAACTACACCCAGATTCCACACATGTAGCATTTTTGATTAAGGTGTTCTCTTCAGGTTTCCTAGTTTGAATGCTTTGATACCATCAGAGGAGTTTTCGACCAGGCCATGCAGCATATCATTCAGTCAGGTAAGAACTCATGCCTTTGTCTAAATCTGATATATCAGATGCATTTAAACAGTTACCCAAACAGTCTTTGTGGCAATGGCATGGCATAAAGTGGAGAGAGAAGTATTATTTCGCCACAAAATTGACTTTTGGCTCAAGAGTACCCCGTGGTTATTTGATACTTTTGCTCACACCATCCACTGGGTTTTAGAGTATCATGCCCATTGCCAGAAGGCTATTCACCATTTGGACGATTTCCTCCTTACAAGGTCCCCTACCAGAGCTCCTCATGACCTAAATATTTTATTGGATAATTTCAACGCCCTCAATGTACCTCTGGCTGCCCGTAAGGTGGAGGGTCCCGATCACATCATTACCTTTCTGGGTATCACTTTAAATACAATTTCAATGCAAGCCAGTCTGCCGCATAAGTTAGTTAGAATCAGGGCCCCATGCACGCATTGGTCATGTCTCTAGGTTGCTTCAAGAGAGAGCTGCAGTCCTTATGAGGTATGCTAAATTTTGCCATGCGGATTATCCCTCAAGGCGGGTCCTTTATTTCGAGGCTTCTGGCCTTGCTACCGACAGCCACTGACCCGTCCTGGCTTAGTCATGTGGGATGAATTTCTTCAGCACTGGAACGGGTTTGTTGTGAATAAGCCCCCTGCCCGTACCCCCACAACCATCGCCCCAGGGCTTGCGGGGAAGAGGCCCTTGTCCCCATCGGCATATAAGGCATACGGCGGAACAAAACTGTTCCCAGCTGGCCAGGTCAGTATGCCTTACGGAGGTGGCATTAACAGTTCTGCTATAAGCTCATGGTCGCTTTAGCGACCATGAACTTATAGTAGAACTGTTCCCTGGACTGTCCCCTTTAAATTAATAGTTACTATTACTATAAATGAATAGCTAGTGCTATGTGTCCCCAGTTATGAATGAACAGGATGTAATTTACATCACTTCCTGTTCATTTATGATTTTCTCAATGGGGAGTAGCACTCACTACAGAGGCTCCTACCCATTCAGAAACTGCTGATAGTAAATATTTTATCTATCTATCTATTATCTAACTATCAGCAGTTAATGAATGGGAAGCCTCTGTACTGAGTTCTACTACCCATTAATTGAGTGCTGAAGTTGCTGAAATAGAAATTGAGGACTCTATGTCCTCAATTTCTTTTTCTATTTCAAAATGGAAATGTTAGGGGTTTAGACCCCAGATATTTCACCGTAGCCCCCCACCCCCAACAGTAAAAAAAAAAATAATTTAAAAAATGTAAAAAAATATGTAAAATTATTAAAAAATAAATGAAAAATGTGTAAAAAAAATTAATAAAAAAAGCACAACCCCCCCTCCCCCACACATAACATACACTTGCACCATATTGTGGTGTACGCCATGCACATTCGTGGCAGTGCGTTGTTAGAACGCATCGCAGTGCATTATTTTTTTAGTTTTTTTTTCTTTAAAACAAACATGAATTTAACTGTGGCAGCGCATGGCAAAGCTTTGTGACGCATTGCTGTGCATTGTGATACCTTGTGTTGCAATTAAATATACACCTGTATCATTTTATCACAACACAAACATCAACACAGCGCAAAAATGATTTTTAACATAAGTCGCTTATTTACAGTTTTGCATACCTTCTCTTTTTTACCTTTTCGCAAAAAGGTGCAATTTCAAATTTACAAATATTTGTTATTTATTAACTCAATACAGTTTTATCTTTTAGATTTAGTCAAAAAATATTTTTTTTTGTGCGCCAATACTGATTTTAGTGGGCTTTATCAATTCAATTGTGTATTTTTATCGGTTTAATATTATTTTGAGAAACATTTGCGCAATTATCGCAGGGCCTACAAATTTAGTAGCACCATCTTTTTATTCTACCGGGCCTGCGCTTTCAGAAAATATATGGTTTGGGGGGTCTTTTACAAACGCTAGCAACCTAGCCGTTGAAAATCAACTCAATGGGAAAAAATTCAAAAATGGCGTGGCCAGCTGAGGTGCAAAATGTTCCGGAGGGCTTGGCAGCAAAACGGTTAAGGGAGAACCCCACACACTTTTTTTTTTTTTTTTACATGGGGTCCCTTCTCAATATTCCTACCAGACCTTAAGGGTCTGGTATGACTCTGAGCGGGAACCCCACACTTTTTTTTTTTTTTAATGTGGTCCTTCCTAAGATTCCTACCAGACCTAAAGGGTCTGGTATTGTTTTTGAGGGGGAACCGCAAGCTTTAAAAAAAAAAGGTAATTTTTTTTCTTTAGAAATGTTAGTTTTGCTGCAGGAGGTTCTATACAACGTACAGATTTGCCACTCTACAGGCAGTTTAAGGGGACCCCCCAGGTATGATATTTAATATTTTTTTCATTTTTATTGATACCCTTTAAGTGATGTTAAAATCACTGCTCCTTTAAAAAACTGTATTTCTAAAGTTTTCTTTTCATTGATTCATGTCCCCCAGGGCAGTACCCGAATCCCCATACCCTTTTTATGGCCAATTACTTGCATATAAGCCCTCTTAAAGGGGACAATTGTTTTTTTTAAATTCTACCCCCATAGACTTGCATTGAGTTTGTGTTTGAACTTTTTTTTTAAGTTCTAAAGTTCGAATTCGAACCGAACTCAGGCCTGTTCGGTCCATCACTATTCCTGACATCTTGGCTTTCTCTGCAATTTCTCTAGAGGAAATACCTACACTTTTCAGTGTTGTAATGGTCTGTGTGTCTTCCTTTGTTAATTGCCCTTTTCCTCACCATTTGGGCAGCATGATACCACTTCCTGCAGCACAATACTGTCCAAATATTGCTTAAGAGGATGTAGCAACACAGTCTTTTCCAACACTGTTTTTATACAGACAGGGCTTGTGGGAAATCAACAAAAGTTGCGACATCTGTAGGAATTGTTGCAAAAACTTTGCTGCAGAACAACTGAGTTGTTAACTCATTACTTCATCCTGAAAATGCCTTTTTGTATAACTCTGAAATGTACATTATTTTTCGTTTTTTGTTAACCTAAACTTATTTTTTTCACCTCTGAAAGTTTACTGCTTACCTTTGTACCATTTCAAGTTGTTTACTTGACTTGAACCGCTTACATTTCAATAAAAACTGGAAAAATTGGGCTGTTTTCAAACTTTTGACCGGTAGTGTGTAAATACAAACATGCATACAATATATGTACTGTATTTACTGGCTGTAAATGTCTGCAAATTTGGCCGCAAACATTAAATAAAGGCTTATCTCACAAAGCTTTATCACAAGGATTACAATCTTTATTTTAGCCACATGACTGTTGTTTTAAAATCTTACTGGACTTCATTGAAAATAAGAATCCTTATCCTGGTATGTAAATATTGTGAATAATGCCTAATGGATTATAAAAGGTAACTTTCTTAACTGAGCTATATGATTGACATGTTTCTTGCAATCCAGGGGCACCATTGTGACTGTGTAGTTAGCATTCTTTCCTTTGCGGATCTGGATCCTGAGTTTAAAATCCATTTTCCTCATATTTGTGTGGATTTTGTTCCTTCGTACATCAACCCAACCTAGCTTAAAACCTTCTTAAGGTAACAGTGGTACTTATATGTACGCACCTTGTGGTAGTTGCAACTACCTGTTCTAGTCGTTAAATCCATCCTTGTGTCCCTATGGAGTCCCTTGGATTCTGGAGCCTCGGCTGTACATGGCCTTGACCTGCCCATGTTAAGATTAATTTCCTCCCTTGCCTGATGGTAAGGTCTACCCCTGTCATTGTGCATAGTGCAGTTTTAAAATTTGACAGCTGAATAAAGACAGAGTGTGGCCCTGTGCCAATCACCACTTGGGCTGAAGTTAACCCTTTTGCTGCCAATCCCTCTGGAACGCTTCAAACCTCAGCTGGCCACACCATTTCTGCAATTTTTTCCATTGTTTTGATTTTCTACTGCTGCGTTGCTAGCGTTTGTAAAATACCCCCCAAACCATATATTTTCTGAAAGCACAGGCCCGGTAGAGTAATAAGATGGTGCTACTAATTTTGTAGGTCCTGCGATAATTGCGCAAATGTTTATCAAATCAATATTAAACCAATAAAAATACACAATTCAATTGAGAACCCCCCCCCCCAAAAAAACCTAAAATCAATCAGTGCACAAAAAAATACTTTTGCGACTAAATCTAAAAGATAAAACTATATTGAGTTAATAAATAACGCTTTTTTGCGAAACGTAAAAAAAATGAAGTTACGTAACACTGTTAATAAGCGACGTATGTTAAAATTCGCTTGTGCATTGTGCTGGTGTATGTGTTGTGATAAAATGACACAGGCGTACATTTAATCACAACACAGCATAGCACAACGCACAGCAATGCGTCACAACGTTTTGCCATGTGCTGCCACAGTTAAATTAATCTTATTTTGAAAAGAAAAAAAAGAAAACAAATCAAGCACTGCGTATGTGCATGGCGTACACCACAATATGGTGCACACTGTATAATACGCGCGTGTGTGTGGGGGTTGTGCTTTATTTATCTATTTTTTTAAATGTTTTATGTATTTTTTGTTAATTCCAACCATGACCCTGGAGTAATCTGACTCTGGCTGCGGAAGCGAGGAGACGCCAGCAACCGGAAGCGAGCAGACAGAGACAAGAGACGGGTGTGCCATTGCAGAAAGGAGTGGAGAGCGGCCGATCGGCAGTGATCGGGACTGCAGGAGCAAAACATGTAGGATGATCGGTGCTGCGAGAGGGAACGAGTGGTCGGCGAGAGGGGGAGAGCCGTTTTGCAGGAGCGGAGTGAGTGGTATGAGCAGGAGCACAGTGAGTGGTCGGAGCAAGTGGGGTGATCAGTGCTGCAAGAGCAGATGAAGCAATCGAACAAAGCGAGTGGGGTGATCAGTGCTGCAAGCTGAGGCGTGAATCCGCAAGTGGAGTGGTGAGAGGGGTGAACTGAGGGGGTAATAAGTTCATGGCAATGGTATAATAAATGATAGCACGGATTTAGGAAGGACCGTTCTTGTCAGACCAACCTACTAACATTCTACGAAGAGGGGAGTAGAGATCTGGATAGAGGGAAGCCTGTGGATTTGATATATCTGGATTTTGCCAAAGCTTTTGACACGGTACCACATAAACGCTTAGTACACAAGCTGAGATCTATGGGCACAGATGAAATGGTGTGTACATGGATAGAGAACTGGCTACAGGAACATGCCCAGAGAGTATTGATAAATGGCTCTTTTTCAGATTGATCTATGGTTGAGAGTGGCATGTCCCAGGGTTTTGTGCTAGGCCCTATACTGTTTAACCTGTTTATTAATGATATCGGGAAAGTTGTTAATAGTCATGTTTCTGTGTTTGCTGATGATATTAAAACTGGCAGGGTAATAGACAAAGACTTAGACATTATAACACTACAGGAGGACCTGGATAAAATAGGCGAGTAGGCAACTATATTGCAGATGAGGTTTTAATGTTGAAAAATGTAAAGTAATGCATTTTGGGGTTAAAAACAGGCAAGAAGAATACACATTAATGGGCACTCCACTAGGGAAGTCAGAAATGGAAAAAGACCTGGGGGTCATAGTAGACCACAGATTGAACAATAGCATGCAATGCCAGGCCGCGGCAAACAAAGCTAGCAGGGTACTGTCTTCTATTAAAAAGGAATGTACTGTAGAGACAAAGCAATCATTTTGCCACTATATAGATCATTGGTTCGACCTCATCTGGAGTATCCGGTCCAGTTTTGGTCACCAATCAACAGAAAAGATGTCCTTGAGCTGGAGAGAGTCCAGAGAAGGACAACTAAACTAATTAAGGGGTATTACAGCAAATTTGATTATTATTGCTAGTGTATAACATGTATTGCACTATGTACTCAGTGTATTTTACCAGGACTAAATAAATGCAAAAAAAACATAATTGTGGCAGACAGCACTGACCACATATACCTCACAGCATTTCATAATAACCTGTTCCTCTTTAGGATTTAGTGCAGTAAAACGTATGAACTGTATTGGTATTTCACACGAGAGAGCAGTTTCCATCAGTCTGGTCAGTACAAATTTTACTTACTTTTTTAAAATTTAACACACAAATAACAATCCTAATTTTTATTATTTTTTTTTTGTAATTGTAGGTACAGAAAAGGGTACAGAACATAAACGGTAACATTTTAAACACTTTACACTAATGTTTGGTTTTATTTATATAACATGTACTACTTGAGGAAGTTCTCCGCTTTTTTCGGTTTTTGAGATCACAGACACAAACAACTAGTTTTCGGAACCTGTTTATGGCTCATTTAGGCAGGTCTGATTTAGAGAATTATGCCTAAAGGTTTTTTGGCATTTTAATTATTTCTGTGTTTCCCTCAATGCCCATAGCATTGGTTTCTCCTAATATCCGTAAAACATTACTGTCTCCACTTAGGGTAAAGCTACAGGGGTGAATTTTGTTCCCCAAAATGAAATCACACCCATTTGATTGCCAGCTCCAAATCATTCACATTTTGGGTATTTGTTGCATTTTCCCCATAATTATATGGGAACTGTGATAAGTTGCTCATAGATTTTTATTATCTCCTATTTTTAGTAAATGCTGAAGAACTACCGTAAAAGAATAAAAATAGCCAAAAAGTACAGAAAATTACATAATGATTGCGCATGTTCGCACAATATAAAATGACCATACCACAATGGGATTTTATTTAAATTTGCATAATCAACACTCGCCCATGTTGCTGTAGCCATAATTGTCTAGAGTGCTTAAGACAATTGCTATAGAAAAGAATGCAATAACTGTAAATTAACCGCTTGAAGACAAGGTGTTTAGACCCCCTTCCTGGCCAGGTTTTTTTTAAACATTATGTTAGGAAACATTTATTATTAGTTTTTTGGTAAAATATAAAAGACGTGGTCACTTCGGGTAAATAGACACCAAACATGTCAAGCTTTAAAATTGCGTGCACCCGCGAAATTGCAGAAAACTACCATACCCAAAATTGGCCATAGGCGACGCTTTAAAAGCTTTTACCACTCATCAGTTTAGTGTTATCAGTGATTGATGGCCCTAGAATTATTGCTCTCACTGTGACGTTCGCGGCGATATGTAACATGTGTGGCGTAATGGGCACAATCGTCGTTTTTGCACGTATGCGCCCCCGACGCATGTTTGCATGCGTGTATGTATGGGTGGGGACTTTTTTTAAAAATGTAGTTTTTTAATTCTTTTTATGTGTAACTTACATTTTTTTTGGGGGGGGGGGCTTTAATTTTTTCCTATATTTTTTCCATTAAACTTTATTGCTATCACATACGGGGGCTAATAAAACCCCCCTATGTGATAGCAAAATATGTGACAGGTCCTCTTTATGGAGACATCAGGGGTCTCCAAGACCCCTAATGTCACCTAGGACCCCCCAAAATAAGCTGATGAAGTACAGATCTGCTCCATCAGCTTCTTTCCAGCTTCTGAAGCTGGAGAGTGACACAAGAATGCGGAAGTGATGTAATATACAACACGTCCGCATTCTTGCAGCGGAGAGGGGACCGGAGGGAGCTCGTGTACCAATCTCCCTCTCATCCCCTATAGCCAGCGGATCGCTTGTATGTTAACAGGCATCGCTGCCTGTTTTTAAATATCAGGCATTTCCCGCTCACGTGCGCGCGAGGGGGCGTGTCTGAGCGGACGTCTAAAGACGCCCGCACAGATCTAGAGAGCTCTAGGCCGGCCGTTTTTTTACAACGGCCGGCCGGGAGGTAGTTAAACTAGCAGCTATTTTTTTAACATTGCATCTTTTGGAACTTTTTAAATAATGGTTGTCATCTTAACAAATTCCATGTTTGTAGTTTAAAATGTCTAGTTTATATCTTTTAATTCTAAATCTTACACAGGCTTAAGTGCTTTCTTGTGCTGTCATGAGTTATATGCCTTTAGGCTATGTTCACACCATGTCTGCGCCAGATTTGGAGCAGATCGCTAAATTCTTTTTTGCAGTGGAGGTTTTTACAGCGATTTTGGTGGTGTTTTTTTAAAACTTAAAATGGACTTTTAAGTGTGGTGCAGTCCAGTGCGTTTGCATGTGTTTTTGATGCATTTCCATGCTTTCCAGTGCATTCCAGATAAGAGAAAATTAAACAAGCAGTATTTTTTTTTGTCTGGACCAGAACAGACTGCGCTGGGGTGAACAGAGCCCAGAAATACGATAGGGATACATTGGGATGCTTTTTTGTTCCAGGAACAAACTGTTCTGGTCTTAACATGATCTGGACACGGTGTGAACTGCAGTAAAAACAATATGTATTGTGTGAACTGCAGTAAAAACAATATGTATTTACAAACAAACAAACAGTATTTGGATAATTGAAATCAATTGCATTCTACAGTGTACTGTAATTGATACATTTTGCTGCCTATTTATACATACTCATTTATCGTAATTTCTAATATATCAGTGATGTGCGGTACCTTTGGATTTGGGTGGGGCCTCAGTGTTTTGTTTTTTTTTGATTGGACAGCTTGGACCAATGGTGCTTTGCCACTGGTCCAAACCACCCAGAGAGCTCACGCCTCTAACACAGAGTAGAAGCTGTGACAGCTCTTGCCTCACTAGTTAGGTTACACAAGCAGTGGGGAAGCCCGCTGCTGTGTAACCTAACTACCTGTCAAAAGCCGGATGCAGCGCTGCCTGAAATGAACAGGCAGCGCTCCGTCCATGACAGGTTACACAGTGGGGAGGCTTTCCCTGCTATGTAACAAGCTGATCTGAATGGAGAAAAAGCTGTCAGCTTCAGACTGGAAGCTGACAGCTTTTTCCTCCATATTACTAGGTGAGGCTCTGCCACACCTGCTTCCCCTGGCCACACGTCGCCGAGAGATAAGAGATAATATATATATATATATATACATACATAAATGATGGTAGTGACGATGATTCTTGCTTTACAGGCAAACAAAATATGGGCTCATGCTGGAATCTAGGTAAGTTTATACATTAACATAGTTATACAACGTGCTCTATGTAGATTTCACATACAGCTCTACATAATAGCATATCCTTTTTTCCTTAGGAAAACATAAAGCTATGTACAAAATGCATTGATGAATAACAAATCTAACTTCCTCTTTAACTGATCTGACTTTTTAAAACATATGCTCAACAGTATATTTGTGGATGTTTGTTTACAGTATTTATCATTTCAAAGAATAAAAGGTGTTAAAGCAGACCTTCCAATAAACAGCAAGGTCTGCTTAGTACATCGGGGCCCTACCCCATCACATATAGTAGCTGTACAGTTAAGAGCCAATTCACACCATAGCATTGCATATTACATTGCGTTTACCACACACTATCGTGCAGTGCACCAAACATGCAGCGGCATGCTATTAATTGGAATGGCACTTCTGCATATCTACAGGACTTTGTGGCGGAACTAACACCCACGGA
>NW_017307884.1:86574-137267 GCF_000935625.1 Nanorana parkeri
TCGTGATCGAGCGGCAGGCGGGGAGGAGAGCGGAGCCGCTGTCCTCCTGTCAGTTTCAGAATGACAGCGGCTGTGTGCGTGGCCGAGCGGAAGATCGGTAAGTATCATTGATATTTACCGATCCTCGGTGTGCAGCACAAACACTGGAGTGATGTCTGATCACTCCAGTGTTTGTAAATAACTGGGGACACATAGTACTATGTGTCCCCAGTTATAAATGAACAGGCTGTGATTTACCTCACCTCCTGTTCATTCATGAATTTCTCAGTGTGGAGAAGCACTCGGTACAGAGGTTCCTCCCCATTGAGAATCTGCTTGATAGTAAATATCTTACTATCAGCAGTTTGTGAATGAATGGGAAGCCTCTGTACTGAGTGCTTCCCATTCACTGAGTGCTGAGGCTGCAGAAAAAGCCATTGAGGACTCTGTGTCCTCAATGTCTTTTTCTATTTCAAAAGGGAAATGTCAGGGGTCTGTTTAGACCCCTAATATTTCCCCGAAGCCCCCCAACAGTAAAATAATAATTAATTTTTTTTTTAAAATGTGTAAATACATTTAAAAAAAAGCACAAACCCCCCTCTACACACATAACATACACGTGCACCATATTGTGGTGTACGCCAGGCACGTGCGCTGCAGTGCGTTGTTAGAACGGATCGCAGTGCATGATTTCTTTCTTTTGGAAAAAAAACATAAATTTAACTGTGGCAGCGCATGGCAAAGCTTTGTGACGCATTGCTGTGCATTGTGATACCTTGTGTTGTAATTAAAATTATGCCTGTATCATTTTATCACAACACAAACACCAACACAGCGCAAAAACCATTTATAACATAAATCGCTTATTTACGGTTTAGCGTTCTGGGATTTCTAGTTACATCCCTGACAGCACTGCTTCTTTCACTGCACCGCGCGTTGCACTACAGCACACGGCCGATGAGAGGTGTGTAGAAAAAATATCTGTAAAACAAAAAATTTTACCTGCTGCAGCACAGTGCAGGATTGTGTTCACATGAGATCTGGGATACTCAGCATATCCCAGGATCTCACCAGAAGGAGGATGATGTCCCCGAGGGCAGAATGGTAAATATTGTAATCTGCAGGACGGTTGAGATCAATAGCCAGCCGTAACTTAATAATCAAACAGTCTTTATTTTTGCAAAACTAGTAAAATAAAACAGCTTGTCTTCAGCAAAACGACAAAACAAATAGCACTGCTACTCAGTACAAATTACTCAGTGGCTCACCACCTCAGTAAGTTTGTCTAAGACCAGGGTTAGAGTCCCAGTCGGCTCCAGGAGGTTGCAATGCAGGCCCTGCAGCAGTGTCTCAGCAATAAGCAGTCCATAGCTTGGCACAGCCATGTGTTTAGCTTCAAAACACACCTCTCAGACACCTGCAGGCTGGCTTCCTGTGCTCTTTAAACCACACCTAGCAGGTGGGTTACGGTGGCCATACACTTTACAACCATCGCAAGACCTTAGTCTTGCGATGGTTGTAAAGTGATAAAAAAAAACGTACGATCTGCCCATCTTGGACAGGCAGATCGTACTTGCGATCATCGCAAGCCCGCCACCCTGAGGGGCGGGCTTCCGATGACCGCAATGCTGAGCGAGCAGTGTGCGCGTGTGCACACCGGGCCGTGCGGCATTGATCTTACGATCATGCTAAAAACCAGCCGAAAATCGTACGATTCTCGGCTGGTTTTCTAGCATGCTCCTTAGACAAAAGACGTGCGACCGTATATGCGTGCGACTATTGCCTAAATAGTGGGGAAATATACCGTCCATCCTGGACCCATCCCTGGCATCATGTACATTATATTAAATCATTTTTTTTAACTTTTATTTTTTTTTACTGTTAAATTGCATTTTATGAAGGTGGGGGGTATTTTTCCAGCAATGTCCGGTAAAAGTCATGGCAATACAAACAATGTGCATAAAATATTTATCTTTTTCACTTAAAGGAGAACTATGGGGTCAGTGCTTTTCCCCATAGTTCTCCTAAGGGTCACGGGAGAACACAAACTAGCGTCCTCCCGTGACCCAAAGCTCAGTAGCTTGCGGTATACTGAGACGCCGCAGCCGGGACGGACCCCAACAATACTGTCTGGATGCACCCAGCTGCGGGATTGACAGCTGGCTCTGCCTATCCAGAGGCAGAGCCAGCTAATGCCCGCCCCCGGACAGGGGAGGGGGAATCCCTGCAGGGAGCCGTGAGTGACAGCCACGGCTCTCTGCAGGGATAGATCGAGAAGTGAGCGAGCAACGGTATGTGTTCGCTCACTTCCCGATCTACTGAGCCGACCTGTAACAGTTTCATTGTCACAGGTCGGCTCAGATTATGAGGCTGAGTAAATCTTTTATCAGGTTTTAATTTTATTGTCTGTTGGGAATGTTTCCTAATTTTCTGTCCTTTGTCACTGGTATAGGTAGTGAAGGGAAATCTCTCTAATAGCACAACCAGCAATAGAATCAAAGTCCCCCACTAAAGAGATTTCTACTCACTACCTTTCCTGTGTGTCATAGGGGTCTATTCATGAAGCTGCCGAAGGATCTGGCCGTAGCTTCGGCCGATCCTTCGGCTAGCTTTGGCCCCAGGACCCCTTCGGTTCAGTAGAACCGAAGGGGTGCTGTACGGGCTATTCACAATAGCCTGTACAGCTCCCGATCATGGCCGAGCGGCTCAGCATTGTACCTGCCCTCCGCTGCAGTTCCCCATCAGGTCCATCAGCAGAGGGCGGGAACAATGCTAGTTTACTATTGGCTATTGCAAATCGAAATAGCCAATGCTTTTCAATGGGAAAAATCTTTTTTTTTTCTATTCTGACATCGATCGTGTCAGAATAAAGAAAAAAATACACAGCTGTGTTTCTCTCCTGGGCGGCCGGGAGCGGGAGGCTCCAAGAGCGCCCGCACAGCGGCATTCGGCTATTCACTCACTGCTCTTCAGGATCTTTAAGAATAGCCCGAACAGCAGTGAGAAGTCTGCGGAGGTTCAGCTCAGCCGATCCAGATGATCGGCTGAGTCGAACTCCTTCTGCACTTCGGGTCGGCCGAACATGCTGAGCATGTTCGGCCGACCCGAAGTCACTCGAAGCAAGCCGATGTACGGCTGATTTCAGCCAATGTATGGCTGAAATCAGCCGTACCAGCCTGAAGTGAATAGCCGAACAGTGTTCGGCTCACTTCACTTCAGATCGGTCATTCACTCGGCTGCCCTCGGCAGCTTGGTGAATAGACCCCATAGTGTGACTCGGTATTAGCTAGCCATGAAGTGACAAAACCTGCAACAATAAAAACTTGACATGGTTGTTAGTTTTTCCTTTCTAAAAAAGTTTTCGCTGGCCTTAAATTGTTTATTTTTACATGTAACCCAGTAGTCCTATATCTACAAGTACACCAGGTTGGATGTCAAATATATAACTCTCAAATATTTATTTTCTAGGTGTCCAAATATTTTCAGTTATAATCTGGATTGGGTTAAGCATAGCTATGATTGTAATGGGTAAGAAATTAGTAAATATTTTCTTAAATTTTAAACTGTATGTTTGTGTTTATGTGCACAAATTACTGGATTGCACTGATTACTAATTTGCCATGGAAAACAATGATAAAAATGATTATTAGTCAAGTAAATCATATTTTTGTGTTATACGTTTGTTTTCAACTTGTGTTCATAGAACCAAATTGGGTAATTATTAGACATGTGCGATTCATTTTGTTCCGAAACGAAATGCGGACGAAATTTTCCAAATTACAGACATAACAAATGCAAACTAATCTGAATTTTCAAATCCGAAATTCGTTAGCAGTAGTCTGTATGAAATTTCGTTTGTTGGACGACATTTCGTTGCAGCAAAATGACATTTGAGAAAAAAAAAATTCTCAAATGTCACTTTGCTGTAACGAACGAAATGAAAACAAAACGAACGTTCGTACAGAATACTACTAAGGAGTTTCATCCGAATCACTAAACAAATTTCTTTTCAGACCTGAATCCCGAAAAACTAAGTAACGCAAAATCTGAATCAAAACGAAACAAATGTTTTGCTGGTGCACATGTCTAGTAATTATACCATAATGTTATTTTGTCCACGTTTTACAATAGCCCCATTTTCAAACTTAAAATTGTTACAGGTCAGGCATTTATCAGAATGTTATGTAAATGTTTTAAGAATGTAATAATTTAGTGTATGATTATGGTGTAAGTATGTTGAGATAGTAGTAGTAAAACAGAATGTGTCCCCTAGATAATTTGGGGAATAGCTGCTGCACTGAGAATTGCAATTAAACATCTAGCTGTGTGCTTATGGTAGAGATCTCTTCCAATATATATTTATTTATTTAGATAAATATTGTACTTTGTCACTAAGACCTGCTGACACTCACTTTCCCTCTGCTACTTGTCACCCTATTGCGTCATCAGAACCCTTGCTAAAAATCCACTAAATGTGAGTATTAGCATAGAGAATTATAATACACAATCATGGCATTATTAGATAGATAGATAGATAGATAGATAGATAGATAGATAGATAGATAGATAGATAGATAGATAGATAGATAGATAGATTGTAAGGGTTCGGTAAACCATATTAAAGACAAGGACACCCAGGAAAAGTATTAGCAGGTTTGTCTTGCATTTTTATTCTGCAAGGCAGCAACAAACACTGTTTCAATGCAGGAGGGCTTTGTGCAGCAAGTACTGTACATAGCATAAACAAACAAATCATCTGCTCATCTGAGCCACTAAATAAACTCAGGTCAGTTCCAGACTATCAGGATGACCCCTAGTGGGTTCCCCAAAACAAACAGGCATTTTTAGCTTTCTGTTAGCAGTTAGCCTTTTCACACAGTAGCAGGCTCACACAGCAGAGAGAGTATCAGTTAGCTCACATTAATCCAGGTCTGTGGACAGCTATAATTAATAATGAAGTCTGGCTACCAGGTACATTGTGGATCTAGGAATGGAAGCTTTATCCCACCCATAGCTCTACAAAGTCACCAGGAAACAAAAAGTTTGTTTTATAAGTCATAAACTGTCTGCCCTAAAGGTAATACCCCCATGACTCTAGTGTCCACTTTATGGCTAAACACTCCCTTTTCACTATTGAATAGTTCATTTCTGAAGGGATTAGTGGGCGGCAGAGGTATACTACTAGATGTTCTTCTCAATTAATTTTCTGGGACAAGACCACTCCCAGACAAGCATTACAGACATCTCTGTTTGGACAAAAATATTCTTGACAACTGATTTTTCTGCAAGAACTCTCTTGCATCCTGAATCTGAGTAACAGATAGGGTCTCTGACCTAACCTTTGGTATAACTTTCACTGATGATACTTTAGGGTCTCTTCCTGCTAAAAAATCATGGTTCTTCCAGGGTTTTATTAGGTTATCATGGTATATTTGGAGGGGCTTTCTCTGGCTGGTATACCTGGTAGTTGACATCACTCATTTTCTCTCTGATCTCATAAGAGGCCCTGCCACTGTGCCAAAAATGTACTTTCTAAAATAGGCACCATAATTAAGACTCTAAATTTGCTGAATTTGTTCCTGAACTATGAGCATGACTGCAGCTATGCAATTCTGCATCTGAGCAATGTGTTTAATTAAACTTTTGTGAGATGTGGCCTCCTTTTTCCATGTTTCCCAGTATGCATCCAAGAGTTCCAGGGAACATCTATTGTACAAAAAAATCAAAATGGGTAAAGCCCCTGTGGAGGACTGCGGCACTTTCCTTAGTGAAAACATTAAGTATGGTAACAAGTCCCAGTCTTTTCTATCCTTATCAACTACTTTTTTTTAGCACACTTTTCAGGGTTCTACCAGCCCATCAGTTTCTGAGCACGGCACTGAGCTGGGTAGGTGATTATTATTCAACAACTGACACAGCTCTTTGGTTACTCTTGCCATGAAAGGAAATGCCAGAATAGGAAAACAGCTCTTTTGTTATAAACTCAGAGCACATGTCTCTAAAAGTGATTGCTTCAGAAAACCTGGTGGTATAGCCATGGACTACCAACAGGGGCGGACTGACCATTCGGTCCGTCGGGCACTGCCCGAGGGCCCGCGGCCTTCAGGGGGCCCGTCACCCAGGGCCGAAACTAGTGCCACGGTGACGGGCACCGCATAAGGTGGAGTCGCTGCCGGCAGGTAAAGCGCAGATCCAGCCACCGCATACCGGCTGATCTGCAGCTGCAGACGGCTGTCTGATGGGTCCTCATGGCCGAGACCCAGGGCTGCCCCCTTCAGTGCCTGTAGGCTTTTTTAAAATTCTCCGCTCCCTCCACAAACCAATAAGTCTGCTACAGGTAAGCCTACATGTACATATTTCAGCTCTGAATGCCATCTTCTGTGACAACGGCAGTTTCAGAATCCAGCAATACAGTCGGAATGTGACAATGTCACTCTCAGCCTCACCCTGATCAGAGAATTTCTAGCTGGACCTACAGACCGCAGGCCAGAACCAATGCACTACAGACCTCTGGCTAGAACCAATGCACTACAGACCTCAGGCCAGAACCAATGCACTACAGACCTCAGGCCCCTGGCCCGTGCCTGGTTGGCCCCCCTTTCTGCTGACTTGATGGGGCCAGTTCAGTACAGGACGGCCCTGGCCGCGGACAACCTCCTGGTCGCAGGCCCTCGGACAGAGCATGTAATGACCACCCAATCTCCATGTAGTACAATGCATGTACACAAACATGATTTCCATGCACAGTAACCTGATAGTGATCCATATATAGCACAATACACACTCACACCAGGAGGTGCTTTCTATATGGGACGCACACAGTCTCCATACACACTGACCGACCTGATGTCATTATTGATGTTGAACAAATCGGTGTACTCCGTGTCTCACTGCTGGGAAGTATCTACATGAGGCATACACAGAGAGAGCGACCACACACAGCAGGATTAGCACCGCCGCACGCTCCCAGGCTGGCACCTCCCCCCAGCTGACTTTATGTGGCCCACTCAGTACAACACTGCTGCCTGTACACACCTCCTGGCGGCCCCATCCTGGCCGACGATCCGCACCATTCGCTCTCAGCCTGGCATTATCCCCCCGCTAACATGATACAGCACGGCTGGCTAGCTGCGGGCCCCCTCCTGGCCGACAATCAGCACAGCTCGCTCCCAACCCGGGCACCATCCCCCCCGCTGCCATGATACAGAATGGCTGCCTGGCCCGAATGCCCGAAGGGTCAGTCCACCCCTGGTTAGGCAGCACTAACTGTAGCCGCAGGTGCATGTGCATTAGCATGTAAAGAGTATCAACTGAAATATAGTAGACAAAGTAGAAGTATTGTCTAAAAAACAGAGTGGCCCAAGAATGAAGTGAGTGTTTTTGTTAAACATGATTTGCTTGTTACAGTTCTGCTTTAAATGATAAAATCTAGAACTGAGAAACTATAGACCAGTAAGTCTGACTTCTGATTAGTGTAAATTATTTGGTAGGTATTCTGAAAAATGTATACATAAATATATCCAATAACATAGCATTAACAGAGATACTGAAAGACAAGTCATGTCTGACTAAATGCTAAATGATAAAAGTCCCCTTACCTGTCATCTTTTTTTTCAGGTGCCATATATAAGGACACATGCCCCATCCAGCCCTTCATACCTATCTTTCTAATGGTAACAGGAATCGTACACTTGGCAGCTCTTGGTGTATTGTTTTTGAGGTCTGTATTGGAGACATGCAGCTTAGTTCTAGAAGGTTTGATAGGATTATTCACCTTTGCCTGGTTTATAGTAGGTAAGTGTTGTATATAAGTTACACTACAGTGAGAGTGAAAAAAAACAAAACTCCAGTATCTCTGTATATTTTTTCTTGATCGATTCTCCCTCTTCTATTCACCGACTGCTCAAAACCTTTCCCTCAATCCTATCTACTTTTTTTCTTTTTCTTTTAACTCTGCTCTGTCATTCTGTCCTTTTGTTTCTTACCCTGCTTTGTTTAACTTTTTGGGTTCTCTCCTGTATGCATTTATTTTCTCTTTAGCACTCTGCGCCTTTGGTCACATTAATTAAAGTGGAAGTAAAGTAGGTTTTTCGTTATCGAGTACGAGTACTGATATTTTGCTTTCCATATTCACCGATACCGAGTACCGATACTGGTGCTTCCACTGGCATGAAGCCGGCTTCCCGGGGCAATCAGGAAGTCGTGCTGCATGTAATGACATGCTGCCCATTTTCCTGATTGCCTGGGAAGCCGGCTCCATGTTGTTTGGCCGTCTCAATTGTGATTGGCCTGGAAACCGGCTTCCCAGCCAATCAGCATGGAGCCGGCTTCCCAGCAAGCCAGGAGTCGGCTGTTCGGCCAGCTCGATGCTGATTGGCCAGGCAGCCAATCAGCATGGAGGCAACTTCCCGGCCAATCAGGAAGCAGCATCATTACTTGCCACCCAGCTTCCTGATTGCCAGGAAGCCGGCTCCATGTTCCTCATCTGCATTGCCGGTCAGAGGAAATTTTCCTCTAACCGGAAGTTCTGGTATCGGAGCATTTGGGCGAGTATGAGTACTCGCCCAAATACTCGGTATCTGCAGCGATGCAGATACTAATTTCCCCACTCTGAATGGGGGGGAAACTGGGGAGGGACATCTTGAAACGCCCACCAGCATCTACATGCCTCCCATCCGGCTGTTTAGGTACAGCCAAAGGACGGGAGATGGTTAAGATGAGTCAGCCATTTTTAAACCATCTAAAAATAAAAGTCCAGAATAAAGGCAAGCACTACTACAAACAATTGAGTTTGTGGCAAGACCTGAGTATAAGATACCACGCCCCTAATAATCAAAGTAATCATAGTTACATAGTTACATAGTATTTGAGGTTGAATAAAGACATTAGTCCATCAAGTCCAACCTATTAGGATCTCATTCTAGGAGTACCCGTACCCCTGTATATTACGGTCCCTTAAGAAATCGTCCAAAAGTTTCTTGAACAATTCCACATTATTTGCTGAAATCACCGCCTGTGGCAGTGAGTTCCAGACCCTAACTGATCTTACTGTGAAGAACCCCCTTCGCCCCTTGTGCTGGAATTTTTTTTCCACCAATTTTAGGTGATGGCCTCTAGTTTTTGTAACGGAGTTAATTTTAAACAGTTTATCGCTAATGTTGCTACCACCATTAAACATTTTGTACATGGAAATCATATCCCCCCTTAATCTCCTCACCTCTAATGTGAACATGTTTAAATTTAGTAGCCTCGTCTCGTAGCTCTGGTCCTCCATACCCCTAATTAGTTTGGTTGCCCTTCGCTGGACTTTTTCCAACTCAAGGACATCTTTTCTTAGTACTGGTGACCAGAACTGGACCGCGTACTCCAGATGAGGTCGAACCAATGATCTATAAAGTGGCAAAATTATAGACTTGTCCCTGCAATACATCCCCTTTTTAATACAGGACAAGACCCTGCTAGCTTTGTTTACAGCAGCCTGGCACTGCAAACTACCTTTCAGTTTGTGGTCTACAATGACCCCCAAATCCTTCTCCATTTCTGACTTCCCCAGCGGCATACCCATAATTGTATAACCCATTTGTTTATTTTTAATTCCAAAGTGCATTACTTTGCATTTATCGACATTAAACCTCATCTGCCACATTAATGCCCACTCCCCTATTTTATCCAGGTCCTCCTGTAATGTTATAGTGTCTAAGTCCGTGTCTATTACCCTCCCTATTTTGGTGTCATCCGCAAACACAGAAATATCGCTGTTAACACCCTCCCCGATGTCATTAATAAATAAGTTGAACAATATGGGACCCAGCACAGAACCCTGAGGCACCCCGCTCATTACACTAATCACAAAAGGAAAGAAAAAGGTGGAGGCTTTTGAGGCACCAAATGACAATTCCAAGGCAATTGAGAGTACAAAATGGTTTTGATTAAATAATGATTAAAATGTTAATAAAAAATTCATTTGTGACAGCCAGCTGATCAGATATCTCCTACACGGACTCACTCCACTTATTAAGTTAATAATAGACATGATTAGTCAGAATAGACATGATTAATTGGTTGTATATAGTATAACATGATAGTATAACATGATTGAAAATAAACATGATTAGTTTATGAATTAATCGAAGAGGAGGAGTCGTAGAGTTTCTCGACGTTTCACGCCAAAAAGCGCTTCCTCAGGAGATGGAGGATATCGATTAAGCAGGTTAACAAGTGTGCATCAAGGCACAAAGAAGCCCGCTGTCACAAATTAATTTTTTATTAACATTTTAATCATTATTTAATAAAAACAATTTTTTTACTCTCAATTGCCTTGGAATTGTCATTCGGTACCTCAAAAGCCCCTCCTTTTTCTTTCCTTTTGTGATCACTACTACAAATTGCCTGCCTGCGTTAATCAGAAAACCCTCCTCTATTGTTAAAGACTTCACTTTTTTAACTTCTACTATTGAACCCAACCACAGCCATCCATCTGTCCAATGAAAGAACAGTTACTGATCAACAGGGCCGGATTAAGAGCATCATGGGTCTTGTGCTGAGGATTTTGGCCAGCCTTTTTATGAAAATACAATGTTGGTGGTTACTGGGGCCCTCTTACTCTTTTTCGGGTCCCCCCAAGTGATGGTAAAACAGTAGAAAGGCATCATGGCACACTCACAAACCAGCATGTAAAACAACTTGTCTCACCACTGAGGTTAATAACAGAGGTTTGGATACACGTCTTCTGCAGAAAATGTGAAAGCCGCACTGCCGCGCCAAGGCACCTCTTTCAAATTGGGTGCAGGTTTGTCAGGAGGAAGCCCGGCCTCCTTAAAAGCACAGAAACACACAAGGGATCCCGCACATCCCAATGGCAGCTGAGAAACCCCATGCGTCGCTGCATCAAATCGGTCAGGATCCGGTCACAGCTGCAACTGCTGCCACCTTGGTAGTTCTACCACTGCAGGAAAGGCAGCAGGTGATCCGCATCCTCTGCCAGCTCCCTCTATACCAGGCTCCCTCTGTACTTTGAACAAAAGAGGAGATTCCCCAGAGGAATACTAATGACCCATGCATTCAAGAATCCCTCCCAGGGACATACATAATAAATAAGCAATAATAGTAGGTCTGTAACTGAAACATACCAAAGGAAAAAAAGAGGAGTCCGCAAACACTAGTCAGTGTGCTGATCAAAAGGAGTTACTTCAGACCATGTATATGGAAAAATACAAATTAATTTATTGAAACATATATAATATTTACTCATGCATGTATTGCACCATATCCCCAAAACACCTTTAAAATTTTACATTGTTGTCAAGTCACTCACATTCCACTCATTCCTGAAAGGTTACCCCAGGATCCACCTTGGGGGATGATCTAACACGCTAGAGGAATAAACTCTGAATTGGTCTGTTAAATTCATTCAGTGGAGCATTACAAACCGGATGGCTGATGGTCTATGTTTGATTACCGGAATCATCAGTGAAAGTATTGGACTAACCATATATTCTCTTTGCTTCAACTTGATGAACAGCAGTAATTCCCATACATAACTCAGAGTTTATTCATCTAGAGTGTTAGATCATCCCCCAAGGTGGATCCTGGGTTACCTTTCAGGAATGAGTGGATGGATTAGACATGTGCGATTTCGTTTCGTTACGAATCGAAATTCGTACGAATTTTCCTGAAATTCGTAAATTCGGAAGCATCCGAAATCCGAATTGCAGTTTCCGAATTATATCCGAAATACAAAATTCCGTTAACGAATTTCGGATCAGAATTTCTTTGAAACAGGAA
Organism: Nanorana parkeri; assembly: GCF_000935625.1. Lineage (NCBI taxonomy): Eukaryota > Metazoa > Chordata > Amphibia > Anura > Dicroglossidae > Nanorana > Nanorana parkeri. The sequence continues at coordinate 98,338 of NW_017307884.1, forward strand.
CTAATATTACCCCTGTAAATGAGGTTGAACAACATGACAAGATTTTTTTTTTTAATCCAAAATACGGATCCGCTGCTGCTGAGGGTTGCATTACAATACACAGGCAGGAAATACGAAATTCCGTTTACGGAATTTCGTTCCGTTACGAACATTCGTTATATTGAAGTTAAAAAGTAAAGTACATTTATATTGGAGTTGATGGTAGTTTTTTTTAAAATCCGAAATACGAAATACGGATACGGAATCCGTTAACGGAATTCGTATTTCGTTTTGGTTGACCAATCAGAGGTTTTCTCTTCTGCTGCTGAGAGTTGCATTACAATACAGGCAGGAAATACGAAATTCCGTTGACGTATTTTTGTTCCGTTACGAACATTCGTTATAGTGAAGTTAAAAAGCAAAGTACATTTATATTGGAGTTGATGGTAGTTTTTTTTAAAGTCCGAAATACGAAATTCGGATCCGGAATCCGTTAACGGAATTCGTATTTTGGATAATAAAACAACTACCACATCGACTCCAATATTAACAAAGGTATTTTTGCTTTTTAACTTCATCATAACGAATGTTACGAAAATGTGCCGAAACTAACGAAAATTCGTATTTCGTACGAATCCGAATTGAGTTTCGGATACGAATTACGAAATACCGGATATTCCGAAACGGAACGAAACGAAACAAATTTTTTGACGGCGCACAAGTCTAGGATGCATGTGAGTGACTTGAATGTTAAAGGTGTTTTTGGGATATGGTGCAATACATGCATGAGTAAATATTATACATATGTTTCAATAAATTAATTTTTATTTTTCCATATACATGGTCTGAAGTAACTCCTTTGGTCAGCACACTGACTAGTTTTTGTGGACTCCTCTTTTTTTCCCTCTGTACTTTGTACAGCAGCAGCAGAGGCGGCTTCCTAATTAGACAGCTGCTCGCCTGGGCATCGCGAATGCCTAATTTGCCTAATTAGTAAGCTGCCTCTTCCTGATTGTGTTCAGCTGGCCAGCCCGGATCACCTCGGTAAGCTGCATATAGAGGCGATCCTGGTTGGTGCATAGCCACTGGGCCTGTTTTTATTGGTGGGCCTGGAGCTGGAGCTCCAATAGCCCTTTGTTAATCCGGTCCTGCTGATCAGCAAAAGAGGAAAACCCTGTTTAAGGAAAGCAACATCTACAAAATTATATAAAAAATAATCTGCTTCAGTATATCTTGATACAAACAAATTCACAATAGTCACCACAAAACATTACAGTAAGAGATACTGAAAAACACAGATGACTATCATGTCTGATATCTTTCTTTCGTAAGGAAAAATATGATTGCTGTACTTACCATAAAATCGTTTTCTTGGAGTTCATTGCGTGACACAGGAATAGTGGATAATCATAGACAAAAGGGTTATATGCAAGTACCTTCAGCAGGTGTACACTGGCAAAAAAAAATGGAGGCTGGCCCCCATATGATCCCGGCCCTGTCATGCCAGCATGCAACAGAACACTTAGTAGATGACATAAGCAATAACTTTCCTCAGGCTGCATCTGTGACAAGGCAGGAAGTTTCTAGAGAAAAATGGTGCAGTAAGGTTAAAATTGTGACAATGGTTCAATTGTGACCCTTGCTGCAGTCCGACAGGCCTTAAAGTATATCTAAACTCAATAGCAAAAATGTAACTTCTTAGATGTGGTGGCTGCATTTGTTTTCTTTTTTTAGGCTTTTTTCCCTTTCTTTTTACATGATGATCTGGCCAGCAAGGCTGTTATTTTTCAATTTCCTTTAACAGACCAAGCTGTCCAACAAAAGTGGCAGTTAGAGGACTGAGACAAATCATATAACATTGACAGGGGTGCTCACAATACTTAGCTTTTATTTATTTATTTTAATCTTTTATTCCGTTAAAATAAAACTTTTGCTGTAATTCCTTAAAAAGGGTTATCTGGAGTTCAGCTTTAATTTGTTAGTCAAGTCCATCTAAATATGCTAGTCCAGCTAACACTATATGTAAAAAATAAACCAGCTATCGAGAATAGCTAGTTAAAGAGGTTAACAGAGGATCGGGACAGGCAAACTGAATGCCAAAAGATTTATTATACAAAAGATATCAATTAGGACATAACCATCAAAATTGCTGACTACCATTAAAAACAATGAAGCATGACATTCAACAATAAACCTTCTGATGTGCAAGTGGGTTAGAAGTTATGCTCTCATTAACATAGACATGTGTATCAGGACCATAAGAGAAAAAATATATTTTTTCTGGGTGCGTAAAGGCACCTTGCTTTTTCATATCGCAATGACCTCTATATATATTGAATCACATTGGAATATGATTTGGTACTTATAGTTGGATGGAAGAGACAAAAAAACTCCTTGTAGAAAAATTTGTCAGTGATGATTAGGGCTAGGTCGCCGTTTTGATCACAACTGCCTTCATTAATCAATGGCCATGCTGAAGGATACTGAGCCGTCACTATCTGGGCTTAAATTATCCGTGTGTTCATTTAACCCCTTTTCCGCTATGGTGTATTAAAGAGAGTTCGTTAGAAGTAGATGGATACAATATGGAATATTTTTGCCATCTGTTTCTTCTGGTCAGTGGCAATTATTTCCACAAATATATATGTGAGTCTTCCCACTATTCCTATTCCATACTATTGGATGTAGGGCTTAGACGAAAATATTTTGAAAGTAAAATCCTTTCGGACATATATATTGAAGATTTCACTCACATTGCTGGTAATACAGGAAGTTGATCCGGTTGAGGAATTCCACTCACGTTGCTGGTAGTTCAGGGGATTTAATTGTATCCTCTCTGCTTCCTTTCGGTCCACAGTATTTTATCACTCTTTAAGGGGTAATGTATTTCATGCGGTACATCCAATGGTTTATTATTGATTAAAGAGAAAAATCATAAACTACATACCGAGAATGTTGATTGAAGAGAAGTAAAAGTAAACCTATGTATAGGGTTTTCCTCAGGAGAAATATGGAAAAAGCATTCAATCACATAGGACACAAGCAAAAAACTGAAGCATGATAGTTAGGGGTGGGGTTACACAGGGGCTAGTCTTCAATATACTTTCTGTTTGCCAGTGTCCACCTCCTGTAGGCAGCTGCATATAACCCATTTGTCTGTGATTATCTACTATCAATGGACCCTGTCCATCAATGGACAAAAAAGAAGACTATATTCCCCTCAAGTAAGTTAGAATTGAGTCTTGAAGCAATGTTAGCTTAAATAGTTGCTCATAGCTAAGGATCACAGCACAATACAATCAACTCAAGGAATCAAACATTATTATTATACAGGATTTATATAGCGCCAATAGTTTGCACAGCGCTTTACAATATAAGGAAGAGATTACAGTCACAATACAATTTAAGACAAGATGGTAAGGAGGGCCCTGCCCGAGAGGGCTTAAAATCTAAAAACATTAATAATTAAAAGTCAGATAAAGCAATTCATCTGAAGTGTGACATAATACTGTATGATGTTTTTCTGCATTAAATGGTCTATGTAACTACTGAATGTAAATGGTTAAATATAGAAGCACAATTAAAATAGCGATTGCAATTACAGGAAAAGATCAGAAACCACTAACATTAAAAACAGTGTCTTAACTAAGAGTTTTGGGAAAGAAGCTGAGATTGCTTCATGGAGTGAGTAATCAAATCATTTCATCAGACACAAAGATGATCAAGTTAGATATCCAGTCTGTGTTTATATGCTCATGTTAATATAATCTATATTGCTGTTGGTAATGTAATTTTAATGTAATTATTAATATACTATTTTCCAATTTTAGGTAGCATCTGGGTCTTTAATGTGTACAAAATATATGAAGGACATTGTAACAAGGATCTTTATCTATTTGCTTTTGGAATCCTGTTATTTGAATATGTGCTGATTGGATTAGCCATGATTTGTCAATGTCTTTGCTGTCTTTGCTATTCTCCAGGAGCATATTTGTATGAGAGGTAATATTTTTAACTTATTTTTTTGTTTGTTTTACCTGTAATATCAAAACAGTCATGCAGTATAGAGATAATTTCTTCAATTATGAAATTTGTATTATTAAAAAAATATCCCTGCATTCAGTGGAATAACATTCTCTGCAGTTGGGAGTGCTTCAAGGTTGCACCCCCCAATTGTCGCCCCCGTATAGTCACTATCAATGCACATCACAATTATCCTTCTGTTTTACCATCATGCACCATGTGTGCTGCTATTAAAGCTTTTATTTAATCTTAATTTATTTAGCATGTCATTATTATCCCAGTGTTTCACCATGATGCACTACATGAGCAGATATTAAAACCTTAGATTTTTTTTTACAAACATGATTATACTGTATATAAAACATTCAGATGAAGAACATTTTAACTCTGTGCAATTTTATTTTGCCCATTGCCAGTATTTCTTCAAATCATTCCATTAAATGATTACTACCAAAACAAATTGTGACGTATAGAGGAGCGTGAGTGTGTGAGGGGTGTTAACAAATATTCTGACCCGGGTGTCATCTTTGCTAGGTATGCCACTACCTGCATATAAATCCAACCACATTTTTTAAATATAGTCTAAAATAACTTTATTAAACACAAACCATTCACAGATACATAGCCACAGAAAAAATCCCGAAGGAAATGTATATGAGAATAAAAAAAACTACTGAAATAACATATACCCTGCTGACCCAGCTGCTCTCTTATAAGGATGATCAATATCCTTTTCACCTCCATAACACAACAAAATCTTTTAAAAAACGCAATTTTTTCCACTTGTTTAGACTAACATTGAGGATCTGATCAGATCTGCCTGAAAAACTGACAGGCAAACCTGATCGGAACAGCCATGTGAAAGGGTCCTCTCAGGGAGAAGAAGTAACTGAGGAATCAGAGCTTTAGTGGCTACATTTTCTTATAGTCCCCATGAGGTGGGTGACTTCCAAAATTATTATTGAGGGTGAGATGTTGAACTGTTTACAAAGAAGATGCTAGCAGCATAAATAAGGGAAATATAATTGAGATTCTGAGTTGAAGAATGTTGCCTGGTGTTCCACGTTAATGTAACACAGAAATAAACAAATGTTTATACACCTTTAAAATAATTCCATACAATAATTCCATGATTCCATAAAATACATTGATTACATTATTATTATTAGTGTTATATAATTGAATCAAACAGTCCCACACTCTTTGTATTTACTTACTAGGGTCTAATGTCTTTATATGCACCTTTTTATCCTAAGGACTGGCACAGTTTAAGGCATCCCCCCAAGCAAGTTATTTAAATTAATTTTTAATGTTGCCCTTTAAACTGGCCTTGAGGAAGGCCAGAAAAAAAAACAAGCTTCAGCTCCCATAAACTTCATTGGGATTTGGATGCTTTGTTCGGGGTTTGCGGATTTCAGGCTGGGTTGGCTAATTTGTCTGCAAATTGAACCCAGGCCATCATTACTGGCCACAGGAAATGTGCTTTATGCTTCCAAAAAGGGTGAAAATTAATCCCTGAAACTGACCCTTTGGAACAGAGCTAAGAGAAGAGTGATGAAAGGTATGTATTATACTTGCTATATTCTTGCTTGAAAAATTCCGACTCAGTGTACATAATGATATTATTTGTAACCATGATTAATGTAATATAAAAGCCACACATAATCAAATATTTAGTTTAAATGCATACCAGTGTCCAACACGGCCAGTTGTTTAGGTAGAGTGCATTAGGTGCACAATTACAGACTACTTTTGTCATGGTTACGATGTCACTGGTTTTGTGCCAGTCAAGCAACAATAAAGCAAATATATTCATCCAAGTAACTAAGGTGGCTGTATTGGCAGCACGTTGATGATAACGTTGGAAGCTACAAAGCCTGCAAATACATACTTGATGCTACAAGCAGGTATGGTACAAGTAGGCATAGCCCATACACTAGTGACTACATATTTATAGAAAGTTGTTTTTCTCATTCTGCCATTGTATAAAATTGTAAATGACCACACAGCCACTTGGAAGGGCAGAGCTTCTGTGCTGGCAAGGGCATCTATATGTTTTTATAATCTGGGAACAAAAAGCTAAATGGGCTTAAGATTGCTTTAGACCAGGGGTGTGGAACCTTTTTTTCTGCCAAGGGGCCATTTGGATATTTATAACTTCATTCGTGGGCCATACAAAATTATCAACTTAAAAATGAACCTTTGGTATATTTGGTCAAACATTTAATTATTATTAATTAGCTCCTCAGACCATCTCACTGCTGCCTTCTATATGCAGCTCAGACCATTTCACCTGTCTCCCCACACCTTATCGCTCGTTTGCTTACCTGGATTATACCAAGTTTGGTAAGTTACCACTTAGCAGCAATAGCTAAATGCTATTTCCTCTTCACCCGCGCTAGTGCTGCTGTGTCTGACAGACTTCAGGAGGGGAGGGGCAGGTTGAAGTATCCAACACTTCAGGAGGGGATGGGTGGGCCAAATGTGTCACATGCTGCAGGTGGGGAGGGGCGGATCACCCCTTCCAGTCTACAGTGTCACACTAGCAAGCGGAGGGAAGCCGCCCTGCGATTTACCAGCTTTAGCTTGGCGAATGACTGGTAGATCTAACCTAATGGGTACTCCTGCCGTAATTTATTGAATTTCGAGTCCTGCCTGCGGTTGCCTTGGCAGGGCTAGACCAAATGATTTTGCGACCCTTATATGGCCCGCGGGCCGGACGTTCCCCACCCCTGTTTTAGACATATCACATAAAAAACAAAAAAAATCTTTATTACTATATGAAAGATTACAATACTGTATGAAATATACTTACGTAAACAAAAAGGCAAAAACAGAAACGAAATTGGGAGGGAAGGAAAAGAACATAGCAACATGCATGACAAAGAAAGAAAATGTCCAAATAATATGTAGTGGCCACAGCGAAGATTGATTCACAATACTGTCTAATGATATAGATTCTTGTTATGAGAGCTGAATGTGATTTTACCGTTACAAGCTCAAATATATGAACAACATGAGCATAACATTTGATTTGTTTCCACAACAATGTGAGTTTCAAATATATAAGTTCAAAAGTTTATAAATACAAGATATAGTCCACATATGCATCCACAGAGTTTATAAAGTTCAAAAACAATATATTACAAGTGGTATCACTGTAGGTTCGTTAGATGCTGAGAAAACAAGAAAAATAGGGAAAGTTCAAAGTGCGGCAGCTCCAATGCATATGATGTGGAGGAGACCACCTAAAAGAAAAAAGACAAGATGAAGAAGTTGGAATATTAAATGTATTCACATATTGCATGTAGAGTCAGGCATATCAAATAATCATAAGTTGTTCCTCAAAGGCATTGTTACACAGTTGATACAAGAGGGCTCACAGGTATAAGAACATCATACCATGTTCTTGCAAGTGACAACTGTCAAGGTGAGAACAAAACAAAGACAAAATAAACCTACTCGTCTAAAAAACAGAAAACACTATTAATTAAATAAAAACATATACACCTACAGGAGTAAATGGTAAGTTGAGCAGCATCTCACAGCCTCATCCAAGTCCTACACTGCATGTCATGGCCATCTTGTCAGGCAGATTATCAGGTACTGTCTTGATCTCAGCCGTAGGTGTAGACCCAAATATCCTATATGTGATGGTGAGGCAGCGGCATCTTTGTGGTTGTTGAGCTCGGGGTCTGTGGGCATGCACTTCTGGGTTTCCATTACTAGGCAACACGTTTCAGGCACATAACCTTTTCAAGCTTCACGCTTAAGAAAGAGCACATGCTCAAAAATGTGTTGCCTAAATAATCAGTTGTACTCAACTGTACTCAGATTCTCAGATCTCTGCTTCATCAGCTTCTTTTAGGGTCCACAGGTGACATTAGGGGTCCCAGAGACCCTTAATGTCTCCATAAAGAGGACCTGTCAGTGTGCCTTTGCTATTATATAGGGGTATTGTTATCCCCCTATATAATAGCAATAACAATAAGTGCAAAAAAATAAATATAAATTAAAAAAAATAAAAGTCACACATAAAAAGAGGGGAAAAAAACCCCCCAAAATGTTTAACTCCCCCACCCCCACGTTTACGCGCGGTGCCCCAGCGCGCAAAAATTACAATTGCGCTACACGTTACATATTGCCGCGAACGTCGCAGTGAAAGCAATCATTTTAGGGCCATCAATCACTGATAACACGAAACTGATGAGCGGTAACAGCTTTTAAAGCGTCGCTCACAAATTTTGGGTCTTACCGTTTTTTGAGGTTTCGCGCGCGCACACAATTTTAAGGCTTGACATGTTTGGTGTCTTTTTTACCCGACGTGACCCCGTCTTTTATATTTTACTAAAAAATTGGGTAATAATAAATGTTTTATCATTTAATATAGGGGAAACTGGTTTTTTTTTTAAATTTCGGTAATTTTTCCTTAATATAGTAAAAAAATAAAAACCCCAGTGGTGAATAAATACCACCAAAAGAAAGCTCTATCTGTCCCCAAAAAAGGGTATAAAATTCATTTCAGTACAGCGCTGCATGACGGAATAAATGTCAGTCAAAGTACCGCAGCGCTGAATACTGAAAAATTGCCTGGATGGGAAGGGGGTTTAACACCGCGGATGTCAACTGGTTAAACCATATCACTCATAATGGATTACTTACTACATGCTGTCTGTTAGGAGCGCCTCACAAGCCCTTGCTGCCTTGCAGTCTGTCCCTGCCTCCTCACTGGTCCCCACTCTGGAGTGTCCATTGTCAGACAAAGGACTTGCTCTGATGGCAACGCCTCCTCAGTCTCTACTGATCTGTGGTGGCGCTCCCCTTAGGCTGCATTCTCATTGCTAGCCTCCCTGACTCGCTTTGGCCTGGGAGTGCTGGTCGCTCTTTTAAAACATCACAAGCCCAGGGATTTGAGCTCGTGATAGTATTCTACACATGCCTCTGGACTCCATTACTGACTACTCTTCTGCTGTGCTATAGTCCATGCCTGAATCTCGTGAAGACCATAGGTACTTTTTAGGTACTTTTTAAAGCCCTGGGGGAAACACCTGGGGTTTCAAGTCCTGGGAGCAACAAAGTACCTGTAGGCCTGATTACCTTAAGGTAACAGGGGCTGCTGTAAGTGATGCAACACTCGCCAGCTAGTTTCTGACCTCTGGTACTGGGGTGAGCAATTAGCTACATCATGCTTCTTAGCTTTGGCTGACCTTTGCTTGCTTGCTGGATTTTATACCATATATTTTGTTTATTTCAAGTAATTGGCTACAGATATGAGTTTAGGCTGGTGGACTTATATTGTTGACATTCACACTGTTGTGGAAACAAAGGACAAGACTATGCTCATGATGCTTATCTACAGTATTTGAACTTGTGACGCTGAAATCCCATGATCTAAAAATCTATATCATTAGACAGTATTGTCAATCAATCTTTGCTGTGGCCACTACATATTATTTGGACATTTTATTTTTTTGTTATGTATTATGATTCTGCTGTATATCTTATTTACGTGTTGACTTATTTTCCCTGCACTTCCCATTATTTTGTGTTTGCTTTTTTGTTTGTGTATGTTTATTTTGTACAGTATTTTTTATAATTTATATAAATAAGATAGTAAAGTATTATTTGATACAGTATTTCTAAAGCAGTGTAATCTTTATCACCTTTAGCTTTTTGTTCACAGAATACACATTTATCTTGGTTCAAGATTAGATACTGCAGGTTCTAAAGATTTAAGTTGTGAAGGTACATTTTTGGTGCCTTTATCTACATCTATATGTTTTATCTGTAATTAACCACCTGTGCAAGGGTGCTGGGACATGCCTTTTATACTCTCCATTTGTGAGCTGATAACTTTAGCCTGTAGGCTTTTGGTTACATGTTGCAAAGAAGTGGTCCTATGCAGTAAGCTTTATTGTTTGTGTATATTCCTGTTCATTGGGTTGAATTATCCCATACTTTTACTTTTTATCATTTCAATTAATGTTCTTCTACAATTGTATTTCAGATTTGAGTGACAAGTGGAAAATTATCAGGTAAATCAGTGGAATACGTCTGTGGACATCATATAGTAAAGAAATTGGAAAGAAAATTTGATAAAGTGAAATTCAGAATTATCACAATTTATTTAGATAAGCATATCGGTTTGCAGACAAGCAAATATATTTTGATTGCTGCTGACTGATGTATATCTTCTGACATGCTCAGTAATACATGATCTGCATAGGACTTTATGGACTAAAATACAGATATAAATGTGATGAATGGAACTACAATAATAAAAATGTACTGAATTTAACAAACTTAGAACAAATGTTTTTTTTTAAACAGCATTACTTCTTGGTCAGCGGCTCATCTGGTAAAAATATAGGAAAAAAGATAGTGCGCCCCCACTAGACACCACTATAAAGACTGATATACTGTAATATATAACAGTTTTGATTTTGGGTTTAGGTATGCTTTAAGTTAATGTTAATTGTTAACTTGCAGGGGGAGTTTAGAGGGAGGCTGGGGGGGAGTTCAGTATTAAAGGTTAATTTAGGGGTTCAGTTACATAATAAAACTCAGGTGAGAGATAAATGCTAAGTAAAGCTGAGCGATTGTGCCCCAGTTCGTTTCTGCAAGGGTTTAGTGAATGCTGTTTGAAATTCAACTCGAACTTAGCTCTGACTAGGGCTACTAGTCAGGGTATTGTCAGGGTATTGCCAAAAAATCATTGCAATTTGGCCACTGCCATGAGGAACATGTACCAATGGAAAAAAGTTTTTTTTTAATGATATAAGTTGGTCAACCTTTAGCGCTGTGTTTCTACTTTTTATCTACTAGTCTTTTATACTCTTTGATGTTCCTTTAATATGTCCCTATGTCCAGTATTACAAGTGACACCAGTATATTAATTCATAAAACCTACCACTGCATTCAGAAATACTGGTCCCTGCATTATCATTGAGTCCTTGTTTTTTTTTATGACTGATGTGGTCATTTGTTTTTAGAAGTAGTAAGCTATTTGCAGCCACCTATTGACCGCCAATCAAAATTGCACTGTATACATTTTTGAGTACTTTATAGATTTATTATTTTATATGTAGATATTACAGGAGATTTCTCAGTTCTTACTAACATACGTTTTTATAAAAGTATATATATACCACTGTATCACATATAGGTATATACCTACCACTGTATCACAAATAAAATATATTTGTGATACAGTGGTAGGTATTTTATTACATCAAACGCAACTTCATGATTTGAATTTCTCTAAATATAAGGGAGAGAGGGTAATGTCTGATGGGTATAATGGATTTACCGCTCTATTCGTTTCGTGGGCTTTCTGCTTCTTCAGGAGTGTTCCTCCGTCCATTTGACATAAATGAACGTGTTCCTCCGTCCATTTGACATAAAAGTATGTCAAATGGACGAATGAACACCAGAACCAAGATCATGAATCGCCGGCGCTAAATGTCCATCAGTGTGCACAGGGATGCATTCACCGGGAAAGACCCTCTCCCCAAGGCCAAATCTTCAATCTAAATTTCCATATGTAATTGGTAAACCAAGATCCTTAGGTTGGTACTTGGGGAAAGGCAAAACTTTGAGGTAGAGATGGTCCGCTGTGTTGGGAAATTGGGTCATCTACCCACTGTCCGTGCTTGCTGTGTCTTACGCATGTATGCGCAATGTTATATATATTTTTACAAAATGCAGGGAGCACCCACCTCCACAGAAATCTGAATTGTGTGCACATTTTAGGAGCGTACCTACAGCTCGCTTATATAGGAAAAGAAACCACAATCTTGTCTGCGGCACCCAGTGCAACATCTTTATTAGGACCATATGTAATATACAACAGTTTTGAACTATACCAGCAGTCCTTCCGGAGGTATTACATGCATGAAAATGTAAGTCTGAACATTTACATTATGTGCTCTGGAAATAAATAACACCAGACTATAACAAAATGTTCTAAATTACTGACTCTTCAAAAATAAGGATCAAGGGAAAAACCATGAATGGAATGTTGAAAAAGCTTACATCAAGAGACATATCAGTACCTCTGTGCTATATCCCATATAAAACTTGTAAAGGAAACAAATGTTGTTACCATTTATTTTTCTGAATATTTACAAAAATAAACAGATTTAAAATTAACATTCATCCATTCTGGTTAAATTGCCCCTAAATCAAATATATCCACTTTGCTACTTTACATTTAAGAAACAATTCTATATTCACTACTTACAGCCTGTTCAAATACACGGTGGTGACTGAGTTCTACCAGATCAGGTCACTGCAAGGACGTATAGAAAACAATTGTGTTCCATATTCCCACCAGCGTTGTACTGAACTGAATCAACACAGGTCACCACAAGGAAACAGAAAACAATTGTTTTCCTTGCAGTGACCTCCGTTGATCCAGTGTGGTACAATGCAGGTCACCAATCAATGTGTGAACGGGCCTTGGGAATGGAGGAATGGCTTTGGTGTCACTGCAATCAATGCAGGTCTGCGCTTTAGAGGTCTGAATGGAGCACTATATAACTAAAGAGGCACACACCTCTCCTCATCCTCCTCATTAGACAAGCTGTGATTGGAATCAGTTGTGGGTCAGCACTATCTGAATGGGGCTGGAATCATTTTATTAAGGTAAAAAGAATATCTTAGTACACTCAAAATGCCATGCTGTATGTTCCCGATTCCACACCACCTCCTTCTATATACCATGCTGTATGTTCCCGATTCCACATAGCCTAATTCCAGATGCCGTGCTATACTTTCCCTATTCCACACCACCTCATTCTTTATATCATGCTGTACATTCCCTAATCCAAACTGGCTCATTCTATCATGCTGCAGAGGAAGATCCAGAGCAGGGGTAGCAAACTCCAGGCCCTCCAGCTGTGGTGAAACTACAAATCCCATAATGCCTCTCATGTCTGTGGCTGTGAGAATCTTGCAATGCCTCATGGGATTTGTAGTTCCACCACAGCTGGAGGGCTGGAGGTTTGCTACCGCTGAGCCAGAGTCTTGTCTCGGGAGGGGCAATTCCAGAAAATCAGGTGTTATTTTTTTTAGTAGTAATAACTCAGCGCTCAGCAGTAAATAACGCAGAGTTCAGTAGTAAAGGACACAGAGCACGGTAGTAAAAAACACAGAGTTTAGTAGTAAAGAACACACAGTTCAGTAGTAAAGAATGCAATGTTTAATAGTAAAGAACACAGAGCACAGTAGCAAATAACGCAGTAGTGTTCTATTTTAGGGCTGCGGAAATTAACGATTAATCCCTCGATTAATCGTTAATTTTTTTGATCGATCAAAATTATTTTGATCGATCAAAGTTCTTTTGATCCGTACTCACCTCTCCACCGGCTTCCAGGTCTTCCGTCAATGTCAGCGACGTCACCAGACTCCTCCCCCCTTCCACAAGTGGCTCTGCCGGCTAACGAAGGGAAGGGAGGAGGAGTCCGGTGACGTCGATGTCCGTGACGTCACTGGACTCCTCCCCCTTCCATTCGTTACCCGGTGGACCGGTGAGTACACATCCTAACTCTCCCGGCCGCCCGGGAGAGAAACACTTTTTACCGGAAAGGTTTAATCTGCTCAATCGAGCAGATTAAACCTTTCCCTGCGATCGTTTTTTTTTTTAGCCCCCCTAACCCCCCCTCCGCAGATGGGGGGGGCTGAGGGCACCTCCCTGAAATGAGAGGGACACCTCCCTGAAATTGCTTATTTCACGTTGGGATCCCTGGTATTGACCTATACACATACAGCACAGCAATTAATTAAGTAATAAAATGAACTAGGATCACACTAATCCAGCACGTTATTATTCTGAGTTGCCCCACTCAAGCGGCGGCCATATTGAGTGGGGCACCTGAGATTAATAACGTGCTGGATTAGTGTGATACTAGTTCATTTTATTACTTCATTGCTGTGCTGTATGTGTATAGGCCAATGTAGTTGGATCTGTATGTGCGTTATAATTAATCGAAATGAATCGATTAAAAAAATTTCGATTAATCGAACAGGAAAATTTTAATCATTACCAGCCCTAGTTCTATTACAATAGTTCTGAGCATCTGGAACATTATATAAAGACAAAATCAATATTGGCAATAACACTAAAGGATGAATGTTGGGGTTTGTGTACACAAGCGCCTAATCCCTAGCAGCTTCAGGTGAACTTGATGTACCTGCTACAGAAACCGTACAATCAGCATGCCTACTCAGTGCTGGCACAGAGGTTTGGCAATGTAAGAAAAACCAGCGTTGATGCTGTTTGCTCAGGGTGCGCTCAGCCCACCTAGAAGCTAACAGGGCTCTGGTACTCATGTGTACAACTCTGAAAGTGTCAGCAGCCATGCATTAGGCACTTCCATGAAGTCTGCAGGTAGGAGAAGCCCACCATCTCAACAAGCTCATCCCCATGCTTGTGCACCTGACAAGGCTCCTCATGCTGCTGCTATGTACCCAACCATTCCAGTGACAGGGGGTGCTTCACTCACCTGAAGTCCATGCACCGTGCTGCTCTTGATCCAGGGTTTCACCTTGGGCGGGGAAGTGTCCACAAACTCCCTGTGCCCCAGGTTCAATATGGTAGTGCAATGCAAAAAGGAAAGTAGTCCATAAGACCAATAAAAACATTTTTTTTTTAGTTGATATATAGAATAATAAAGAATAAAGTAAACTGAAAGCCTTATTTTCTCTTATTGAATAATCCAATGACAATTAAGTTGGCTGTAAATTGGCATTAACTGGCTGTCTACAAATCGTAGGTATTTTTAGATGCATCTGACTGCATTGTAATGCTTCTAAAATGCTTAAATACTTTTCATGTTTTATGTGTAAACAGACAGAGCAAAAATCTGATGCATCTCCTCTGTCAGGTGCAGCTTGATGCATTGATGCATTTTAGACATTCCTACAGCTATTCTTCCTTTTTCACCCTCCTTGCCCCCCCCATGAGTCTGGTCCTGCCACTGGCTGCTGCAGGGGCGCAGAATGAGCTGGAGCCTACCTTAGTGTCCTTGTCACATCACCCCGGGTGGGCTCTCTCCTCTCTCACTCTCTGCACGGGATGCAGCTTGGACGGCAGGAAGTGTTGGAACACAAGGGCTCCTGGCAGTTCCGTCAGTACTAGAGGGGAGAAGCCTCGTGCAGTGCCTGAATGGCCAGTCCGGCCCTGGCAGAGGGTGGTAGCAACAATTTTCTTGGGGAGGTGCGATTCTGGTGACTCAGCTGCCGCCAGATCGCTTCTACAGCCCAGTGAAGGGGTCCCCCCGCCATGTTCCAGCTTGGAACGCATCGGCCATGTTCCAGCTTGGAACGCATCGGCCGCGTCACGCAGGCCGCTTTCCGCTCGGAGGGGGAGCTTCCCTGCTCTCCAACGTAGAACGCGGAAGTGACGTCACGGCCGTTTCACTTCCGCGTTCGCGGACTATAAAAGGACCCTGTGAACGCTATGGAAGCGTTCACTATTGTGCTCGATGCCCTGCACCTGCTACAGAGACTCTTTGGACCTCAAGCTACCCCACACCTGACTGCACCTGAAACCGCAAGTATTGGAACTAGAGGGGGAATTGGTACTTTGCATATCAGAACTGTCTCACATTCCGTACATTCCAGATTTGCTGGCTTGTTTAAATCCTGATATCACTTGTGCTTATATCATCTCCTGGATTAAGACTGTTAACCACGCATTGACCCTAACTCTGTATACACGGAACTGTTGGTTAGGAGTTAAATAACTCCTGTGATGGACTACAATCTCTTGGCTAAGGTACACCCGAGGGGGCGTGGCCTGAGTGTCATGGCGGCATGCTGCATCTAGACTGAGCGCTGCACGGCACCTCTCTCCCCTTTCTTCCGTAACCTGGACATTATAATTGGAACCAACACACCATACTGGGATACTGAGATATAACACTCGGCGGTATGAGGAGGAATACGGGCCGTACAGGCTCTACAAAAACCGGGACGATGCAACACTATCTAACGGCGGAACAACAAAAGCAAAAGCAGATTTCAAATGCACGTACCGAATCTTCACCGACCTCATCCCTATGTGGCAGGGAGATAGATTCATCATACTCCCGTGCTAACACAAGTGAGGATCGAGATAGACGTACAGTATCGCCAATGGAGGAATTGACAAAAACTATCCCCACAAAGGATGAACTCTCTCTTATGCTTACCCGGCTGGAACAGGCTATAAAATCAGACATTCAAGCTCTTCGTGGAGACGTTGCACAGCTACTCCTACGTGTGGAGGAAGGGGAAAATAGATTAGACGCACAAGCCACTGCACTGACAGCTCTACAAGCACAGGTGCTTTCAATCGCACGCACACAGAGAATGCTTAATTACCGGCTGGAAGACCAAGATAACAGAGGACGAAGAAACAATCTGAGAGTGCGAGGATTACCGGAGTCAATATTACAGGGGGACCTAGTTAAAACCGTAAGCAATATCCTTAACACAGCTACTGTACAAACTGTGAGTACCCCACTGATATTTGACCGTATACATCGTATTTCTCGCCCACGGAACTTCACGGCTGAAACACCTAGAGACATTATATGCCGTCTCCACTATTACTCTGATAAAGAAAATATCTTAAAGAAACTGAGAGAAGGACCCTCGGTTCACTTTGAAGGTGTACAAATACAGATATACCCAGATTTGACACGAGAAACTTTGATGCGAAGAAGGGCTTTACGCCCATTATTGGCAATCTTACAGAGGGCTGGTATTACTTATAGATGGGGCTTCCCCTCATGCCTTATGGCACGAAAAAATGGTAAAATGGGGATTTTAAGATTTCCAGAAGATCTGGAAAACTTTTGTACCATACTAGAGATTCAAACCCCAGAACTACCAGATTGGCGAGACACAATCACCCCTCTAGATCCAATACCGGATGCATCGTGGAAATCTATACCCCCCCTAAATCTAAACCTTGAAAAATGAAAGATTTTCTGAAAAGACATATTAGAAAGTGATATGTTAGAAATTCATACGTATTAAGTTAAAAATATGTATAGCTGCAGGTCTGCAGGTCTTGGGATAACTGTATGATGTATAGTTTAGCTTAAAGGGTTAAATGTGAAATAGTATATAAAAGTTTATCTAAATGTGCATACAAGGGACGATATCGCGTCAAATAAATTGCCATACCCAGCCTCCAATCCTCGTACCGAGTCCGCAGCTGTGATCCATTTCCCTGTCCTTCAACCAGGTGCATTACAGAATAGTGAACCTTAAAGTAAAGATGGATTCAGCGGAACTCACACCTCATGTCCTCGCCCTGACTCAAAAGGTCGAGGCCTTAACCCTCACCGTACAGGCTATCAGACGAGAGAAATCAGACACTCAGAGCCGCAACTTCCCCCCAGGCTGTTCCGGAAAGAGAGGCTGCTGAGCCTAAAGTCAGTCCCCCAGATTTCTTCATGGGGGATAGAAGGCGCTATAGAGAGTTTGTTAACTCTAGCAAACTCATGTTCGAACTAAGGCCTCGTACTTACCCGAATGACAGGATAAAGGTCCCTCATATCCTATCTCAGGGGAGAGCCAAGAGCTTGGGCCGATACTTACATCGAAAAGGAGGATCTGATTCTGAACTCCTTCCCTCAGTTCCTAGAAGCCATGTCCCTGCTCTATGAGGACTCCACAAAACAGCTAACCGCCGAGACAGCCATCAGGGCACTCAAGCAAGGAAGGAGACCCGTAGAGGACTACGTGGCCGAATTTAAGAGGTGGTCTCGTGAAACGGAGTGGACCGATGTCGGCCTACGGAACCAATTCCGTCTGGGGTTAACCGAAGTAATGAAAGACGAGATCGCTCGAGCCGAACTCCCCTCCTCCCTGGATGCCATCATCAGACGTTCGATCACCATCGACCGAAGGCTCAGAGAAAGGAGAGCAGAGAGAGCGTCGCGGTACTCCTCGAGTCCTGGTCCACGGAGTCCTTCACCTACTGAAGAACCGATGGAGGTTGGGGTGGTCAGAGGACCCCTGACTCCAACAGAAAGAGCCCGAAGACGAGAGAAACACCTCTGCCTCTACTGTGCTTCTCCCAGACATACCGTTTCTACCTGTCCCCAGGCAAACCGCCAGGCCAAAGGTAATTCTCTTCCCATCTGTAGAGTCACCCCTACGACTACTCAACCTCACTCTTATGTCTTTCTCTCATTAACTTTACAGTGGGAACAAGAGAGGATCGTCGCAGAGGCTATGATTGATTCAGGGGCTTGTGGTAACTTCATAGACCACCGTCTAGTCTCAAAAAATAAAATACCCATTGTAAAACGCACCACCCCTCTGTCTGTCAGTTTTTTGGATGGAACCACTGCTCCCTCCGGTCCTATATGCTACCAGACACAACCCCTTCTAGTTACGTGCGCTAAGTCTCACACCGAGGTTCTATCTCTAGAAGTAATCCCTTCCTCTGTGTTTCCTATTGTATTGGGGTTACCCTGGCTTCTCCTACATCAACCGTCCTTCCTCTGGCAGGAACGTACTCTCCGGCTGCAATCAAAGTATTGCAAGGAGACTTGTTACCCCATTACCCAGTTGTTGACCGTAACTGAACCCATGGTTCCCCCCCAATACAAGGAATTCACCGACGTGTTCAGTGAGCACTTGGCGGAAGCTCTCCCGCCACATACGCCATATGATTGCCCCATCGACCTTATACCGGGTAGCTCTATCCCCACAGGGAGGATCTACCCCCTATCCCAGCCTGAACTGATACTCCTAAAAAAATACCTGGAGGAGAACCTCAGGAAGGGGTTTATCCGCCCTTCCACCTCCCCAGCCAGTGCTGGGATGTTCTTCGTAAGGAATAAAGACGGGACCATCCGACCTATCATCGACTACAGAGCGCTTAACAAGGTTACGGTTAAGAACCGCTACCCTCTTCCTCTGATCCCCGAGCTTATAGAGAGATTACAACGGTCCCGGGTATACACCAAGCTGGACTTAAGGGGAGCCTACAATTTAATCAGAGTGAGAGAGGGGGATGAGTGGAAGACCGCCTTCAAGACCCGTTATGGCCTATTTGAGTATACAGTCATGCCATTCGGGCTCTGCAACGCCCCAGCCACTTTCCAGCATTTAATAAACGACATCTTTAGAGATCTACTGGACGTGTGTGTTGTGGTGTATCTAGACGACATTTTGATATACTCTGAGGATCTGGAGAGCCACCGCAGGCACGTCCGCTGGATTCTCTCTCGGCTCCGGGCGCACTCACTATATGCAAAACTATCCAAGTGTGTCTTCGAACAAAACGTTATCAGCTTCCTAGGCTATATCATTTCCCCCGCTGGTATTGAAATGGATCGGGAAAAAACTGACTGCATCCACAAGTGGCCGGTTCCTCACTCCAGGAAGGCATTACAACGCTTCCTGGGTTTTTCAAACTATTATAGGAAGTTCATTAAAAACTTCTCTGAGATAGTAAGACCCCTAACTTCCTTAACCAGCTCTAAAGTCCCCTTCAAGTGGTTGTATGATGCCCAAAAGGTATTCGAGCCGCCCTCGAGACATGGAGACACCTCCTTGAAGGAACAAAATACCCTTTCACAATATTTACAGACCATAGAAACCTCCAGTTCCTTAAGACCTGCAAAACTCTCTCAGCAAGACAAGTTAGATGGAGCCTGTTTTTTGATCGATTTGATTTTATAATTTCTTATCGTCCAGGTTCAAAGAACGGCAAGGCAGACTCCCTCTCCAGAATGTCGGAGGATGAGACAACCATGATGGAACCAAGACCAGTGATTCCCGCGAACAAATTCCTATGTGCTATTCTACCCCTCAAGGAACAAATCAAGAATATAATTTCAAGTGACTCAGATCCATTACCTCCTGGGCTCACTCAAGACGCTGACGGCCTATTCTACAAAGACTCGAGATTATATATTCCACCTGCTATGCAACCAACTGTCATACAGATGCTGCATGACGCACCGTTAGCAGGACACCCCGGTCTGACAAAAACCTTGGACTTGGTCAGAAGACAGTTCTGGTGGCCCGGCCTAAAGAAGACGGTTCTCAGCTACGTCAACTCTTGCCACGTTTGCGCCACTTGCAAACACGAAAGAAGACCCCCATATGGCTTACTTAGTTCTCTTGACGTACCCAAAAGACCATGGGAGACCGTCTCCCTAGACTTTATAGTTGAATTACCCTCTTCACGGGGTCATGATACCATCCTGGTAGCAGTAGATGTGCTAACCAAGATGGCACACTTCATTGCCCTCCGCGGTCTTCCCTCTGCCATAGAGACCGCCCGGTCCTTCATCGCACACGTTCTCAAATTACACGGCCTGCCAACTCGTATCATATCGGATCGAGGCACACAGTTTGTGTCCAGATTCTGGAGAGGGCTCTGCACTTCGCTACAGATAGACCATAGGTATTCCACGGCCTACCATCCACAAACTAATGGTCAAACGGAGAGGACAAACCAGTGCCTCGAGCAGTATCTAAGGTGCTACACCACATACCTCCAAGATGATTGGTATGACCTGCTCCCACTCGCTGAGTTTGCTTTCAATAACTCCTGCAGTTCCTCTACCCGTCTGCCCCCTTTCTTCGCTACCTACGGTTACCATCCTACCCAGTTACCTACCTGGGTTCTTCCTACCAACGTGCCCTCTGCTGGGGACTACTTGTCCAAACTAACTGAGACCAGGGACCTCCTCGAGCAGAATCTTCACCTTGCGCAAGACAGGCAACTTCCTTCAAAGAAATTGGGGAAACTGTTCATCGGTCCCTACGTCATTGAGAGGGTGATCAACCCCAATGCTGTGAAACTTGCACTCCCTCACGGACTCCTCATTCACCCCTCCTTCCATGTCTCTCTGATCAAGCCTTGCGTACCTGACCCGTTCCCACAGAGGTCTCCCAAACCGGCTCCTCCCGTAGAAGTCAAGGGTGAGACCGAATACGAGGTAGGGCAAGTGCTGAACTCCAGGAGACGTGGGCGAACCTTGCAGTGCCTAATCAGGTGGAAAGGCTACTCCTCTCTGGAGGATTCCTGGGAGGACGCTCGGGAGGTGCATGCACCCCTGTTGACCCGGGCGTTTCATTCTCGGTACCCTTGTAAGCCGGGGCCGCGTAGGAACCCCGGGGGTGTTCCCTTGCAGGGGGGGTCCTGTAACGTCCTTACCTGCCGCGAGCCGGATGCGTTCCAGCTTGGAACGCATCGGCCGCGTCACGCAGGCCGCTTTCCGCTCGGAGGGGGAGCTTCCCTGCTCTCCAACGTGGAACGCGGAAGTGACGTCACGGCCGTTTCACTTCCGCGTTCGCGGACTATAAAAGGACCCTGTGAACGCTATGGAAGCGTTCACTATTGTGCTCGATGCCCTGCACCTGCTACAGAGACTCTTTGGACCTCAAGCTACCTCACACCTGTCTACACCTGAAACCGCAAGTATTGGAACTAGAGGGGGAGATTGGTACTTTGCATATCAGAACTGTCTCACATTCCATACCCCCTATCTAAGGATCCAATACTGTTTGTAGGAAAGATTTGCTGGCTTGTTTAAATCCTGATATCACTTGTGCTTATATCATCTCCTGGATTAAGACTGTTAACCACGCATTGACCCTAACTCTGTATACACGGAACTGTTGGTTAGGAGTTAAATAACCATTACCTAGTCTTTACCTTCTTTATTCAATTGTGGCAAATGATGCAAGAACCCCTCACTCTCCGTTGAGATTGAGAGAGACGCCTGGGGTTCAAGCCTGATTGCCATACCCAGCCTCCAATCCTCTTACCGAGTCCGCAGCTGTGATCCATTTCCCTGTCCTTCAACCAGGTGCATTACAATAACATGAGTGCAAAAAATGAAAAAAAAGGGCCTCAGTCATGAAAGGGTTAATTGATGGTTAATAAAGTTAATTTATTGCGGCGTCTCAGTATCTCAGTATACCGCGAGCTAGAGCCTAGGGTGACGGGAGGACGCTAGTTTGTGTCCTCCTGTTACCCTAAGGCCTGGTTCACACCTGTACGTTTTGTAGCGCGTTCAACGCTCTACGAACGCTCTACGAACGCTCTACAAAACGCTCAAACATGAAAATCCCATTGTTTTCTATGGATATGGTTCAGACCTTGCCTTATTTCAGCCCGTCTGAACGCGCAAAACGGCCTGAAAAGGTACATGAGCTTCTTTGCGGCGTTTTTGTCGCGCGTTTCCATTGGGATACAGCCAAGTAGCCCTTGGAAACGCGCGTTTGTCACATGTTTTTTTTACTGTGGATCTTACTGTGGTTTTTTTACTGCGGTAAAAACGCGCGTCACAAAACGCGCAACAAGGCCTAAGGCTGGGTTCACACCTAGGCGTATCTAATATGCGCGTATGTCGCACGTTTTTAATGCGAATCGCTGTAAAAATATGCGCAACATACGCACGTTTCCGAGGACTACCTGGCTGTATCCAAATGGATACGCGCGGCAAATACGCTCCAAAGAAGCTCCTGTACTTCTTTGGGCGTAGGGCATTTTGCAGCGCGTTCCTACGCACTGTAAAACGCCCAGGTGTGAACCATGCCCATAGGCAATCATTGGTTTTCACATGTTGAGCGTTTTACAGAGCGCAGGAACGCGCTGTAAAATGCCCAGGTGTGACCCAGGCCTAAGGAGAACTATGGGGAAAAGCCTTAACCCCATAGTTCTCCTTTAATAAAGGACTAGTCAAAAATCCTTTGTTGTGGTTCTTTTTTTCAAATAAAGGATTTTTGATTACAGTCTGGTGTTTTTATTTTACCAGTACCCCTTACTCATTCACAAGGGGGGGCCGCATATGAGTGCCGCTTTATTAAAGGGGTACCCTGATGTGAATAAGCCCGCACCCCCACAACCAACACCTCAGGGCTTGTGGGGAAGAGTGGGGAAAAAGTAAAAATTGAATGGCCATAGACTCATCTGATGTTGAGTTACTGTGCATAATGCAAAAAGTTATTCAAATAGCCTAAATTGGAAAATGATGCAAGATTGCTTTGGCCAGACTTTTTTTTTCAAAACTTTGTTCTATAAATTGGTATGTTTATGTGAAGGTGAGGCCACCCCATAGAAGTCTCCATTTAATAGTAAAAAAAAAAAAAGGAAAGGCTTTAGGCATTGGAGTTGCATGGATGATGGGTATGATTATTAAAAGTAGAATACTTTAGAAGCATACAAGAAGTGGGTAATCTCACCAGATTAATGGGGATGTTAGTAGATCGCAGCATGAAATCAGTTATTATCTCTCCTTGGTCTAACATGGGTTATAACATAAACACCACCTTATAATGGTTGCTATGGTACAACATGAAGAACATATCTTTGCACAAAAATCCTGCTGCCACGTTTGTGAGCAGCTACATTGAAAAGAGTGAACTTCTCAGTCTTCAATTATTACTCAGTACACAGACATCCCTCTGCCCTTTTACACAAAAAAACAGGTTTAGCATGACACAGACTGCATGAAGCTGTCATTTGTTGGATATTTAAAATTAATTTTAGAGTAAAATCTATGAAACAAGTAGAAGCAGACATTCTGCATTCTCCCCATGTTGTAGTCAGCAGTCATTACACACAGCTTTCAGTAAGACTGTTTTTGAATACCTGCAAAACTTTCTAAAGCCATTTAATTTGAAAGAAAATGTAAGTATTTGTTTACTGCGTAAATATGATTTGTTCTAATGGTGAATATTATTAGTTAGCATCTAGACCAGCCATTCTCAACCAGAGTTCTGTGGAACCCTAGGGTCCCTATAGAGCTGGCTGACCTCCCATTTGATGGTGTCTGCATAGATAGAAAACAGGAAGTATACTACGTACAGGAGACTGTACTGATCTGCTTTATTTTTCTAATTTTAAATGTATTTTTGTACAGGTCTGAGTGTTTGACATGGTTGTACTGTGCATTTTGCTCCTTGCACTGTTTATTAAATAACCCATTATGTTTGTTAGGGTGTAATTTGCAGTCCCATAACCAGATCTGCAAGATGGCAAATGGACTTAAAGTAGAACTGAAGCCCAAACTGTTTTTTTTAATTTTGGATAACGCTCAACATGTGAAAACCAATGATTGCCTATGGGCATGGTTCACACCTGGGCGTTTTACAGTGCGTAGGAACGCGCTGCAAAATGCCCTACGCCCAAAGAAGTACAGGAGCTTCTTTGGAGCGTATTTGCCGCGCGTATCCATTTGGATACAGCCAGGTAGTCCTCGGAAATGTGCGTATTAATTTTGGTAATTAATTGAATTAAATGTATCTACCATCGAAAAAAGTCAACAAAGGGGTGCATTGGGCACCAGTCACTTTAAGGATTTTCAATTGCTTTATTCCATGAACATCAAAAATGGGGAGAGAGGGTTAGGGCAGCAGACATCTTAGACAACACAGAACTCCAGACTCACTGACTACTTTCCAGCTTCACAGTGTAAAGTCCCTTTAAACCGAAAGTGCGGTAACACTGTGTCAGAGAACCATAGCTGGTCAGCAGACATGTTTGAGATCTCCCCTGGATGAGACACCAGACTTCTCTCTGAGGTCCAAGCCCATCCTGGCTTCTCCAGCAGATGAACTTCCTCCCCGACTCTCCATCCCAGAAATAGTTTCAGACCGCGACTGGGTCTATGCCTGACCAGCTGCAGGTTTCAGGCCTGGTCAGACAACTCACACTTCACACACCTTCCCACAGGCAAGAGGCCCAGGGAAGAAAGAGGCTCTCACATAGTCAGACCCAGATATTTCTGTCCTCCCCCAGCATGCAACACTAGCCATGAAACTCCTAGTGATTGGCTGGAGAGACACAGATATCCATAATATCCCATTCTTGGTTGTTCTACTCAGTGACAAGGTTATACCCAGCAGCAGGCAGATGCAATCAATAACAGAATCATTAGGGAATGCCAAATGAGTACAGACTATGTAATCAGCTAGACTAGATACAGTCCTAGCACAAAAATGTAAGCAGTTAACCCGATTAGGACAAGGTGGCTATACCATTCTTCCTGGCAGAAAGCCTCCAGGTCCTGTAAATTTTTGGGCTGTTTTGCATGAACTGCACGTTTGATATTTCCACTCCAGAACCTTCACTTTATTCTGCTGTAGCGAATGACAGGTCGACTTGGCCTTGTGTTTAGGATCATTGTCATGTTGGAATGTCCAAGTACGTCCCATGCACAGCTTCCGGGCTGATGCATGCAAATTGTCCTCCAGTATCTTTTGATAACATGTTGCATTTATCGTGCCATCAATTCTGACCAAATTTTGTGTGCCTTTGTAGCTCACACATCCGCAAATAATCAGCGATCCACCTCCGTGTTTCACAGGAGGAATGGTGTACTTTTCATCATAGGCCTTGTTGACTCCTCTCAAAATGTAGAGTTTATGGTTGTGGCCGAAAAGCTCAATTTTGGTCTCATCACTCCAAATGACTTTGTGCCAGAAGGTTTGAGGCTTGTCTCTGTGTGTTTGGCGTATTGTAAGCGTGATACTTTGTGGCATTTGCGTAGTAATGGCTTTCTTCTGGCAACTCGACCATGCAGCCCATCTTTCTTCAAGTGCCTCCATATTGTGCATCTTGCAACAGCCACACCACATGTTTTCAGAGTGTCCTGTATTTCACCTGAAGTTATTTGTGGGTTTTTCTTTGCATCCCGAACACTTTTCCTGGCAGTTGTGGCTGACAGTTTAGCTGGCCGTGGTTTGGTTTCAACAGAACCCCTCATGTTCCACTTCTTGATTAGAGTTTGAACACTGCTGATTGGCATTCTCAATTCCTTGGATATCTTTGTATATCCCTTTCCTGTTCTATACAGTTCAACTATCTTTTCCCACAGGTCCTTTGACAATTCTTTTGCTTTCCCCATGACTCAGAATCCAGGCACGTCAGTGCAGCACTGTATGAAGGATACAAGGGTCTGTCATGAGGCCAGAAACGAATTGGCCTATTATACACACACACTGATTACATGCAAACAGATCACAGGTGAGGATGGTTCCCTTTAATAGCCATTTACGCCCCTTTGTGTCAACCTGTGTGCATGTTATCAGGCCAAAATCACCAGGGTATGTAACTTTTGATCAGGGTCATTTGTGTAGTTTCTGTTGTCATTATGATTGGAAAAGAGTAAACACAGTTGATTGATAATAAATGGCTTCAGTCAAACACTACCCATGAGTGACAGAAAGGTTTTCGTGTTATCATTCATATTCTCTGAAAAATGGAAATGAAATCATAAATTCTGCCAGGGTATGTGAACTTATGAGCACAACTGTATATATTACACCAATACAGACAATTTGTTCTTGCAATACAATACCGTATATACTCGAGTATAAGCCGAGTTTTTCAGCCCATATGAAAAGGGTTCATCACTGTAATAACTCATGAAAATGTGAAATAAAAAGTTGATCCAGGGAGCTACCTGACTGGTTTGTAGGTGTTGCTCCCATCTGGCTCTATAATTATGGTTGTATGGATGGATGTTTTTTCAACTTAAGTATGTAATCTCCCCCTAAAAGAGGTCAGAACAAAAAATAGATTTAATTATGTTTTGATATCTAACAGTTCTTTGTTCTAGTTTACCTTCAGAAATCTTAAGGTGCCCATACACCTTACGATTATCGGACGATTTTCGTATGCGATCGACTTTTCGTCCGATAATCGTGTGTGTGCATTGCAGTGTCCGACCGACATTACTGTACAATCGTACGACTTTTGACGGTCAAGCATGTTTGAAAACTTTGCTAGATCGTACAATTGTTGTAAGGTTGCTGGCGTTTCCGTCCATCAAAAGTCGTACGATCTACACTGCGCTTGCGCTAACGAAAATACGGCAAATCAATTACCGCATTTCATCCAGGTGCTTTTCGTTAATTACGGCTAAATTAATCTTGCGATCATCGGGGCAGGATGGGGCTGCCGTACGAAAATCGTACGACTATTCGATCATTGGACGAAAAGTTTTGTCCGATAATCGTAAGGTGTATGGGCACCTTTACACATTTACTTTATATAAATAAATGTAACTAAATGAGAGAGAATGCCACCTGTTCCTTCACTTATTTACTCTTTTGCTTTCACAAACTGCTGAGCTTATTAATCAAAAGAGCAAACCACTTATGTCTTTTTTTTTTTTAGCTGATGACTTGTCTGTTTAGGACAGGCGGGGGAAGGTAAAATCTCATATGACATATATGCTAGCAGAAAGTTTCCAATGACGCAACACACATCTTTTGTAGAAGTCTACTTTAAGTCAATTTAACCACTTCAATGTTTATAATTTCATCAAGATACAATCACCCTGTAAAATATTGCTGCATGCCGTTAATTGTTTTGTTATGTTCAGGTGTAGAAAAAAAGACTGTACAGCTTCTGTATGTAAGTATCAACATTTAAAAACCATGCATACATGTATAAATATATAACACATATCTATAAGCTAAATACAAATGGCTCATTACAAATGTCTCAAAAAGCATAATAAAGTAATCTAGTGTTTAATTTTTTTCCCCCTCATTTATTTACTATTCTACTTTCTTATACAAAGAAATCTCACATGTATGTGTTATCTGGCATTTAATAAATGTATCTGTTTGCAGGTTTGCAGATCACAGGTTTAATTATTTGGTGTGTCATTGGCATAGTTATGATTGTTATGGGTAAGTAGTGTACTGAATAATAAATAAATATGGACCCCACACCACCCTTCTGAGACCCCCACAGCCTACCTGAGACCCCCCCCACAGCCTACCTGAGACCCCCCCACAGCCTACCTGAGAGCTGGTAGTATTCTGCATTGCTATATAATGTATTGCTGAGATCTGTAGTCCCTCTACACCTTGAAGTAAGTGGCAGAACTACCAGTAGCAGCTGCGACCAGACCCTGGTGCTCAACTACTGTCCTAAAATCATTAGTCTGTATTGTTTTAGAAAAACTGTCTCACGATCCTATAAAAAACTAAAACATATAGGTAATTGGTATAGCATGAGTACTTGAGAAAAAGTATCGTTACTCAGTCTTAAAAAAAAGGTATCGTGCATCCCTAAAAAATACCATATACATTTGCTCTACAAGCCATTTGCAAAGTAATACTATTAAACATCTAATTTTCAGTGCAGTCTGCAGCCACTGTTTTTTTCTGACAAACGTTTGTAGACTATGCGCAACTGAAGCGAAAAAATGTTTTCATTTTGGAAAGAGTCTATTTGCACTGTTGACCATTATCAATCAAACTGAAAAAATATCCAAAATTTTGGGTTGTCCTCAGAACAGAAATAGATGGGAAATCTTCCAATGGGGGCACTATTTCTGGTGACCCTAAACACCACCAGGGATTTCCCTTACTTTGGAAGGATTTTTTCTCACTTCCTGTTGCGGCTATCAAAGAGGAAGTGAAGGGAAAACTCCCCTCCGGGACACACAAGGCCACAAAAGCTGACAGGGGTTATAATCCTTCCTTACTGTATCCAAAACTAATTAAAAAAAGTTTGGCTTCAGTTCTACCTTTTTAATTCTGAAAGTTTAATAGGCTGCAGTCATCACAAGGCATCAGCAATTTAAAAATAAAATGCTAATGCTGCCTTAAGAGAACATTAACAAGTTCAGAGTACCACTGACTCGGTCCAATATTGATGAATTTTTCTACATACAAATACAGCATTGCCTTTTTAAAATATGATATACTTATGTGTTCACTCCATTGCAATTTTTTTTTTTCCGTGTAGCCAAATTTGCTTTTAGAACCTTTTGGTTTATACTGATTTTGGCTTAAATCAGATAAGATATTGTAGCCCCTACATGAGTTGCTACAGGATTAATTGCATGCCTGCTTGTAAATAGTTAATCGCTATTGTGCAGCCTGTGATGCAGAGAGACCTGTGGGAGTTGCAGTGCAAAGCAGGGAGTGATTGTGCTGTGAGGAACTGTAAATACTACAATTCCCAGAACAGAACCGTAGCTAGCTCCTTTTGCGCCCGAGGCAAGAACAGGAAATCAGACACCATCCAGAACAAGCTATTTAGGTAATGGCCAAGCCCCCAGTTATGTAGAACTTCAAGAATTTATGTGCCAAAAACAAATCTACAAAGTCCACAGCCATGCCTCCCGTCATCAGTCACCGATCTCCCCTTAGTCACGCCCCCGGAGCTTGTGGTGCCTCCCGCCCCCTTCAGTACTGCCCCGCTCCTGACGTCACGGAGAGCCAGTTGCTAGGAGATGGAAGGATGCTGAGGAGAGCGGTGCAGTGATCGCTGTGGAGGAAGGGCAGCGGTAGCAGTGAGGGGAGCTCTGTGTTTTCGAATAGTGCTACTAAACAGGAGAATTCGGTGCTGTGTTCACTGAATACAGGTCTGGCCCTGGCTGCACCCCCTCTCAGTAGCGCCTCACTCGCCTCACCCTTTCTATGGCTCTGTCCCAAAGGGCTGTGCTTTGAGTGGAGTGGGCTGAGCTGGAGTTCCGGAACGCACTCCGTACGGGAAGAGCCGTGTGTGTGTTGCTGGCGTTTATACAGGTTAGCTATAAACTCTGTGTGGACTTATGCAGTGTGATGTGAACTGTTTAATGCAGACCCGGAGAGAGCTTTACCCAGTCTGCTGTTTCCAGTAGTGTTTGAATTACTGTTTCCAGAGGAACACAGTGAGACCCAGCACAGTGGGGATACCGCGGCCTGGAGGAAAGTTTGGCAACGTGCATATCCAGGATGGAGGTACAACAGCAAGTTATTAGTAACCATTCATCTTTGCTCCAAGACATGATATATAAAATAGACGATATTGAAAGTAGGAGTAGGCGCAATAACTTAAGGATACGAGGAATCCCAGAGACAATAGAGACACATAATCTCCTTGTAACAACAAAATCTATATTGAAAGATCTATTGGATAAAAGCCCAGAAGGAGAGATGACTGTGGATGGGGCATATAGAATACCAGGCCACCTGAGAGGAGACCCTGCAAAACCGAGAGATGTTATTTGTCGCCTACACTATTACACTGAAAAAGAAGCCATCTTATCAGTTGCTAGAGTTAAAAAATCAATGTCATTTGATGGATACGATATAACAATTTTTCCTGACCTCTCAAAACAAACTTTGACACTACGAAGGGCCCTGAAGCCTGTATTGGGAATCTTACAGGAAAGAGAGCTAAAATACAGATGGGGGTTCCCTTTCCAGCTGATAGCTAGTCGAAATGGAAGAACAGCCATATTCAGGGTAATAGACAACCTACCAAGCTTTCTAGATATCTTGGAATTACCATCAATACAATTAACAGAATGGCCAATTGATTTAAACAGGACTGAAGAGCCCCAGAGAAAAGACATAGTCACAGATGAAAAAGGGAGATATATATTTTTGAATTTCTTCTATTTTAATCAAATATACTCACTTGCAAATATTTATGCACCAAATAAAGGTCAACATAAGTTTTGTATATGGGCACTTAATAGATTTAAACAATTTGGGGCAGGCACAAGTTTGGTAATGGGAGATATGAATTTAATATTTGATAATCAATTAGATACCACAGGGAAAACTTACATAACGGGAGTGGCCTTAAAAAAATTAAAAAACAAAATGGATAATATGACACTGGTAGATGGCTGGAGAATATTGAACCCCATAAAAAAAGATTTTACATGCATAATCCTCTATCCTCTATGGTGCATAAATCCTATAGCCGGATAGATCATGTTTGGATACATCAGAAGCTATTGGATTATGCCCCAGAGATTGAAATAGGATCGATATTATAGTCAGATCACTCACCGGTAAGCTTGACAGTGAGAATAGAAAATACAAACAAAAAAATGGGAAATTGGAGATTGAATGATAACTTGTTAAAAAATACTGGGTGTCAAGAAGAAATAAACACTACCATTAAAATTTTTATAAAGGATCATTATAAAGACACTACATCAAATCCCATTCAATGGAAGGCAATGAAATGTGTAATACGGGGAATCCTGATTAAACATGGCTCTAGATTGAAAAAAGAGAGGGCAGAATAATTGAAAGGACTGTTTAAAAAACTAAACGAATTGGAGGCCATGAATAAGGCGAATGTAACAATAAAAGGTTCCACCCAATTGATGGAAGTAACACGGGACACCTGCAGTATTCTAGACCAACAATCACTGATTGCTAGAGATAAAGGTAAAAATCGGTATTATGAAAAGGGAGATAAATGTAGTAAGTTGCTGGCTAGGAAAATCCACCCAAGGACATCTTATAATAATATACTACAAATTAAAGATGGAAATGGGAACATGCAGAATTCATCATCCTCGATAATAGAAACCTTTCAAAAATATCACGCATCTTTATACTCACTGAGAGGCAAATATGCAGATATGCCAACAGACAAGTTTGTAAATAAAGTGAGGAATTATATAAAAGAGGCAAATGTGCCGGTTTTAAATTCCGAGGATGGTGAAAGGCTGAGTTCGACATTTTCAGAAAAAGAAATAAAAGAAGCATTTTTTTCATTACAAATTTATAAGGCATCGGGGCCAGATGGGTATACAGCACGATTTTATAAACAATTTGAGGAGGTACTTACCCCCTTCTTCACAAAAGCCTGTAACTCAGTAAGAGAGATTAGCCCTTTTCCTATACAGACAATGGAGGCACATATATCTGTACTCCCAAAAACCAGAAAAGATCTATCAGAGTGTGGCCATTATCGCCCAATTTCCCTTATAAACATAGATCTGAAAATATATGCAAAAGTATTGGCCAACAGGTTAAAAAAGGTATTGCCCAAAATTATTCATCTGGATCAAACTGGATTTGTGCTGGGACGTGAGGCCAGAGATAGTACCACTAGGGTCATCAATTTAATAGAAATAGCCCAAAAAAGAGATATACCACTCTGTCTGCTATCAATTGACGCGGAAAAAGTATTTGATAGAGTAAACTAGACATTTCTTAGAGAGTCTCTTGCGCAAATGGGAGTGGGAGAAACATTTATTTCTAAAGTGATGGCACTATATACACACCCAAATGCAAGGGTCAGAGTCAATGGGGAACTATCTGCCCCCTTTCCAATATTTAATGGCACCTGACAGGGATGCCCCTTATCACCATTTCTATATATCAGGAAGAACCCCTCGATTACTGGTATACCTATCTTAACACAACAACACAAAATAGCACTATATGCAGACGATCTACTTCTTTTAATATCTACTCCAATAATATCGATACCTAATACTCTTAAAGAACTAACGAGATATGGCGACTTAATTAATTTTAAAATAAATTTTACTAAATCGGAATTTTTAAATATTTCATTAACCGATAAAGTAAAAACCAGTATTAAGAATAACTACCCATTTAGATGGCAGCCTAAATATATTGCATACCTGGGGGTTAATATTCCTAAAGAACATAATACGCTATTTTCTATAAACTTTGGGGAATGGATAGATAACATTTTTGCCCAGTTTCATACATGGAATAACATACGACTAACATGGATGGCTAGAATAAATGTGTTAAAAATGGATATCCTTCCCAAAATATTATATAGACTTCAGACAATTCCTATACCTCTACCAGAATCCTTTTTTCGAAAAATAAAATCGGCAACAATGAAGTTTGTATGGGCAAATAAAAACCCTAGAATAAGCGCGAAAGTCCTGTCGAGATCAAAACAAAGAGGAGGACTGGGAATACCAGACTCTGCGCTCTATCATAAAGCGATATTAATATCTAGAATATTAGATTGGATGCATAGGGGCCAAGATAAGGGGGTAGTAAAATTGGAAGATGACATCTCACCAATATCTTTGAGGAACCTCCCTTGGTTACCGGCGGAGAGTAGACCACATAAGTCAACCTTGCCATTTTTAGTACAATCAGTACTACTGCAAGTAGTCTCCCTATTAAATGTGGGGAATACATCCCATATACAGTTATGGCAGGTATTAGAACCAGGAAGAGAGGAGCTGAAAACTGACCTAAGACCAGAGATTCAAACTAATGGGAAGTTATGAATGGAGGCAGTACAGCCATCAGATTATATCAGACATCTTCGGACATACAATACTCTTAATAGGGCATCTACCCCATTTGAAAAACTGTGCATATCAGAAAAACCTGTTACCCACATTCTATCAGTAGTATATGGCATGTTGAGAGAAGAGGAAGATAAGGGACACACTAAGTTTATGAAAAGATGGGAACAAGATATGCGGAGAGAAATATCGGATAAAGAGTGGTGAAGAATATTTAATATGACACATAACTCGGTTACATCCACATTTCACCAAGAAAAAAACTATAAAATAATATCTAGATGGTACAGGTGCCCAGAAGGTATAAAACATATAAACTCAGATCTATCTGATAGATGTTGGAGATGTACCCTAGAAGAGGGGACGTACTTGCACGTCTGGTGGAGTTGTCCTAAATTGCAGCCGTTTTGGGAATCTGTATTTTAAATGTATAACTCTATAGAAACACAAAATGTAGAAATAGACCCCCTAATGGCCATACTATCATTGGCACCGGGATCCCTAAAACAGATAAAAAGTGATATTCTAAGATTTATGTTGGTCGCGGCCAGAGTCTGTATCTCGCGGAGATGGAAATCTACGCCACCACCAACTTTAGTGAACTGGGTTAGTTCAATGGAAGAAATCAAATATATGGAGGCGTTAAGTGCAAAGGATATAGATAGAAAGGACAGCTTCAATAAGACCTGGAGAAATTGTGAAAACTACAGACAGACTGAAGAATATATAGGGGTATAGAGAAAATTAAATTATGAAGATGGAGATGGGTAACGAATATATGGCCAATGGCAAGACACGATCTTTGGATGGATATATATAGTGTTAACACAGAGTCTTGACCTGTATGAATGGTAGAAACAGAGAGGAGGGGAGAATGTCTTCTGGAGGAATGGGAGAATGGGAGGGTAGGGAAATGGGACGCATTCATATTAGGGGAAGGGAATAGGGTAACACACAAGTAGATAGGAGTTCCTACAAGAGTGGTTTATGGATTAAGATGGGAAAGATATTCAAAAAGTAATATGAAGAATAGGGTCACAACACTGAGGGGAGAGTAGATTAGAGGAAATAAGGGAGTAAACCAGGTCAGGGCAGGACATGGGTGAGATCTTGTCATAGAGGGAGTCAGAGTGGAGAAGAGAAGGGTCAAGGTGGTGGAGGTTTCTCCGGGTGACAGTGTGACATGTAGGGGGAGTCCGCGTTGGGGACAGGGTGATTGTGAAACTGACCAGGTTGTGGTCTGAGAGCGGGAAGGGGTGTTGGAGAAGTTGCAAGGAGTGCATAGGTGAGAGAAAACAAGAACAAGTGTGTTACCATCAGAGTGAGAAGGAGTCTGTGTCCATTGAGTTAGATCAAAAGAAGAGGTTAGGTTAAGAAATTTAGTGGAAGTCGGCGAGTTAATGTTAGTAGCAATGTTAAAGTCACCAAGGATGATAGTGGGTATTTCTGAGGAGAGAAAGTAGGGTAGCCAGGAAGAGAAGTCATCAAGAAAGCGAGATACCGGTCCAGGTGGTCGGTAGATAACGGCAATCCTCAAAGAAATTGGAGAGAATAGGCGAATACAGTGAGTTTCAAAAGAGGAGAGGGATAGAGAGGGAGGTGAAGGCAGAACTTAGTCACTTGTGCCAGAGTTCCAGAAAGTGAAGGGAGACAAATTAGAACACCTTTAGTAAAGTTGCCAGTGTGAGAAGATAGGGGAAGGAAATACATATAAAGGTATGCAAAGAACAAAAAGCTTGCAATTATCTAGAAGTATCTGTTTGTAGATTGCCATTACTAAACATTTCTAAATGTGTCTTTGTTGTAATTTTAAAGATAAGGATTTTTACTGTCTTGAACAGCTCTGGGTACCATCTCTGGCACTTTCTGGTATGTCACTACAGGACACAGCAGCTGGGGGGATGAACCAAAGCACCCAGCAGGGGCCATCCTATTTAACACAAAGAGTTAGTACCTTTTGGTCTTTATTTAAATGGTATCTATGGTCAAGCACTAAAAATAAATCTGTATTTCTATATTGAAATTCTATATCTTCTATCCCACTCCTGATAACCATATTGATCTAAAAGTTTGTAAACTTACTTTTTGAAGATGCCTTTTGGATGTACTTCCTCAATGCAGTGATACAATTTCACATAGCCCTGTGAATATGCACTTCCTTGTGTCACACTCTCACAGAACCTGCCCTCTGAACTTAAACGCAACGTCTGATCAATGTAACGTTGTCATTGCTTGCTGGAAGCGATGCATTATGGGCCATGTAGTCTTGAGAAATCTAGATTGTATCACATCAAGTAGCAAGGAAAGAGACACCAAGCACATTGGGTATCCAAGAGGTTGTTGAAAGTGATGGGCAGACAGAAGGCAGCAAACACTACATAAAAGGGATTTTTTTCAAGTAAGCTTTGGTTGCATTATCATAAACAATTATAGTATGTATCCCTATTACAATACTGATGTCCTAACGGTATTGTATATGCTGTGACTTTAGAATTATTTTAGGTTATCAAAAGGTACAAAAAGGAGACGCTCTTTGTCAGAGTTTGCAGACACTTAAAGGTTACACAAGCAGTGACCTTGAGAAAGACGTTATCTACATAGCTTTTGGAGGGCTTTGGTTGACATGGTGCTATTAGATCCTACAAAAAAGGTATATACTGACTGCTTATGCTGTCAGCTTTGTGCTATGTGCATTCGATTACACTTAATGCAGACTAATGCTAGTCATAGACAGGGTCAATTTAAAGTGCATATTTTGAATCATGTAACAATTATAGAAGCAGTTATTGATCATACTTGGACTGCATTTGTTTCAGGAATGCAAAGTGTCTCTCAATTGTCAGTCCTTGCTAGGTCTTGCTGTAGGCATAAAATAAGCGAAAAATTTAATATCCATTGGGTAAATTACTCTAAACACTGAACTCAATTTCTGGTACCTTTGCAGTATATATAAAAACTTTCTTAACATGGTTTCTAGTATCAAATATGACCTCAGTGGTGTCACTGGGACACACATGAGCAATGTACATTACTCAAATTAAAACAAGAGAACTGGAAGAGGATGTCATCTTGTTGTTTTTAGGATGACAATTTTACTTCTGGCCTGAACAAAAGACACACTTCTCTAGTAAGACGCAAAACTCTGCCTGCTTAATACTTTTGTTGAAAGAAACATTGTACTGTTTTCTACCTTCACAAGTCTATTCATTAAATAGGTACAGTACATATAAAACAAATATATATATATATATTATTTTTAATTATGGCATCTCTTTCATTGACAGGTGGCATATACAAAGAAGACTGCCCTATTCAGCCCTATATACCTGTATTTCTTATGGTAACTGGTGTTGCACAAATAGTAGTTTCTGGCATTCTGCTTCTGAGGGTATTGTGTCAGTTTTATTTTACCATTTTGGACACAGCGATGTTCCTATTCACATTTGGCTGGTTTATTACCGGTATGTATCTCCTATACATGTCTAACATAAAACAACCTATTCCAGCCTACAGTATACGATCTACCTATTTTTCGTAGTGTAATTACAATGCATTTTGAAACCTTCTTGTTTTAATGACTTTATAGCTTAATTTTACTGATTACTAAATATAGTGTAATATTTTTAAAGCACTAGTAAAGTTTTGAATGCAAAATATAGTATAATATTTTTAAAACAGTATTAGTAATTAGTATTAGTATTTTGTTTATATTTTAAGAAGATGATCTCTCATATGCAGTCCTTGAACAGGGACTCTAGATTCAGCTAGCAAATTATACAATATTGCATAACTATGCAAGTACTGTATATTGCAATACAATTTATTTTGTACCTGCTGAGACTTCCTAATCTCTGAATATGCAAATGAGATGCAATGGTAAATTTGTCAACCAGAATAATTCATTTTCAGTATTTGAGTCGTGTTGTTGCTCTGTGGGGAAGGGAAAGCAGTTAAGTAAGTTTTGACAGGCCCAGCATCTCTAGCACATGATCTTTTCTTATTGATGCTGAAGATCATACTTGCTATATGTACAGTGAGAGCACTATTTGAACGGAGCCAAGGAAGATAGGATTTCATGTATTTTTGTATGACTCAGATTTGCTTTTAGTGACTTGCAGAAGAAGGGAAGTCAACAGGAATGCTCCATGTTTCATTTTTTTTTTCCATCTTGTTTACTGTTTCATACAGAAAACGTTCCTGTATCTGCCAAATTGCAGTGG
The DNA here is from genome assembly GCF_000935625.1 of Nanorana parkeri. Classification (NCBI taxonomy): domain Eukaryota; kingdom Metazoa; phylum Chordata; class Amphibia; order Anura; family Dicroglossidae; genus Nanorana; species Nanorana parkeri. The sequence goes on from NW_017307884.1 coordinate 135,590, forward strand.
AATGTTGTTTAGGGTTTAAATATAGACAGCCCCAGTGGCGAACCTAAGGAACAAAGGGCCCTGGTGCAAGATTTTTTTTCCCGCCGCCCCCCCCCCACCAGCCCCCGGGTCTTACAATGCCCAAACTGCGGGTCTTACAATGCTCATACTGGCCAACTAACCACCTGAAAGCCCGCAATGGCAGAAAAACAAGCTCAGGACTCCCACTGATTCTGCAATATGTTGACTTGTATAATAATCTCATTATATATTACAGTGTAATAATAATAGAAATAGAGTGTACAATAAATGCGCTTGAAACATCCCCAAACTACTTCTCCCCTCACACACCTCCCACTCCCGCCCTCTTGCTTCGTGGGAAAACATTTTTCAGCTAAACCGGTCCTGTTTCCAAAAAGGTTGTGGACCACTGCTATAGAGGACTACAACTCCCAGTAATTCTTTATACGGCAATGCAGAATGGCTTTGGCTATAGAGGACTGCAACTCCCATCAATATTTTATACAGAGTTTGCAATTCTGCATTGCCGTATAAAGAATTACTGGGAGTTGTAGTCCTCTATAGCCGTTACCATTCTGCATTTCTGTATAAAGTATTGCTGGGAGTTGTAGTCCTCTATAGCTGATGCCATTCTGCACTGCTGCAATGCTGAATGGCACCAGCTATAGAGGGCTACAACTTCCAGCAATACTTTATACATAAATGGAGAACAATTCCATCAGTTACAGAGGGTTACAAACAATGTCATAGATTAAACATAGATTAAAGTAGTTACCTCTTGACTGTCCTTGCGGTGGGAACACATGCAGCAGGGAGAGGTGGTGGGCTCTGTAATCAGGTGGCTGCTACTTGTTCCTCCCATCCCCAGTGCTGCTCCCGGCCCCAGGTGGCTGCTGCTCGTTCCTTCCTGTGCCTGCAGGCTGCTCTATTTCCGACCTCCCATCTGGGTCTCTCCTCACTTCCGGGTGACCGCCGCCACACCCTCTCTAGCTACTATTCTGGAGCTGCTGGGGCCCGGCCGCCTACACCTCCTCCCCTTTCACCTGTATGGCCGATACCCATGTAAGGTTCCCGTGCCCCCCAGGCTGCCAGGGCCCCCCACATGAGTATCAACTGCCCCCCCTTCCCCCCGATGGCGGCCCTGAATGCAGTAAAGAACATTGTATTAGAAATATACATTTCCTTGCTGTATATTACATTTTATGTAACATGTTATAATAACAACATTATTTTCTTTCTTGCCTGTTTTAACTTTCTTACCAGGAAGCTTTTGGGTTTTTAGTATGTTTGATCAAAAAGATGGAAAGTGTGCTCGAAGCCTTTACCTATTTGCATATGGCGTTATGACATTTGAGTGGATTATATTATTTGTGGCATGTATCTATTATTACTGTTACTCTAAACCTGAAAGGTAAGTAACATGTCTATATCTATAGTATAGTTTTACAGGTGAAACTCGAATAATTAGAATATCATGCAAAGTTCATTTATTTCACTAATGCAACTTAAAAGGTGAAACTAATATATGAGATAGACTCATTACATGCAAAGCAAGATAATTCAAGCCGTGATTTGTCATAATTGTGATGATTATGGCTTACAGCTCATGAAAAACCCAAGAACCACCAATCCACAACCTCAAAAAAGTAGATTATTACATGCAATCAATAAAACAAGG
>NW_017307884.1:138185-144866 GCF_000935625.1 Nanorana parkeri
TACAGGTGAAACTCGAATAATTAGAATATCATGCAAAGTTCATTTATTTCACTAATGCAACTTAAAAGGTGAAACTAATATATGAGATAGACTCATTACATGCAAAGCAAGATAATTCAAGCCGTGATTTGTCATAATTGTGATGATTATGGCTTACAGCTCATGAAAACCCCAAGAACCCCAAAATCCACAACCTCAAAAAAGTAGATTATTACATGCAATCAATAAAACAAGATTGTACATAGAACAATATCGGACCTCTGAAAAGTACAAGCATGCATATGTACTCAGTACTTGGTTTGGGCCCCTTTTGCAGCACTTACTGTAATTACTTTTGCACGATATTCTAATTATTCGAGTTTCACCTGTATACTGAAAATGCTTTACTTTTCTGAGAATCTAGGTTAATGTGTATACTTGGTTTTTGAGTATAGGAGTATAGGAAACAGCAATGTACATTTGTAAAATATAAAGGAATTAATGCGTACTACACTTCATTCCAGAGAGACTTATTGTAAATTTTACCCCAGGTGGGGAAAATGGTTTGGCCGGTGCTTAACTCCTTGCATACAGACTCACAGACCTACCTCTACCACCAGCTTATCTCATAAAATGCCACAGTCTAGGCAGCAGGTAAATCCCATCCACAAAATGTTCCTGGATCCTGTAGGACTACTTGTCACAACACGTATTAATGCAAACATTTCTGCAAATGTTTGCACAGCTCAGTCTTCAATATAATTGAGTGCTCAGGTTCAAATTTTAATTGTTTAGCAGTGAAAGTAAAAAATGAGTAAAACAGCAGTAGTAAATTACAAACATTAAAAAAACAAAAAAACGATGGTGTGTAAGTGCCAGTGTAACTACATACTTACATCCAAACATATCAGTGCATATACAAGAGCTGTAATACTCAGATTCCTACACCGGTCCCCTCCCCCCGTAATTTTTTTCTCCACCCTCGCCCCTTTCACTTATTCTTCTATCCCCTTTGCCTTTTTTCCACACTTTAATCCTAGCTATATGTAAAATGTTAATCGACATTTACGATTACTATGCACCAGTAAGAAATAGCAGCAGGCCCTAAAAACCACCTAAGTAATGAATTATATTGTATAGTAATCAGAGATTGTGCCACGCAAAAAACAACTTAATCTAATTATTCTCCAAAGTGCTTCTAGTGTATATACACACTTAAAAACAATATATAATCATCCACTTCACTTAAAGTGCTCTTAAAAAATATATATGAGTGATAATACTTTAAAGTGCCCAAAGTGTTCTTTCAGGTGTATAATCCTCACACTTATAATAAAGTGCTTAATAGTGCAAAACAAAGTCTCTCTGTGTTGTGTCTTTAAATCTTCCTTAGCCTCCACTTGACACCACTGTGTGCCCTCTTATGAAAAGCTGCTTACCACCAGGCTAGACCTCCATATAGGTTTATTAATCTATCAGAGATTCACCAGGTCAGTCACTGCCAGTTTTTGTTTCTTCCTTCCCTGCCACAGTATTACAACCAATCAGCTTCTCTTTTCAGTTTTTTCAGTTAAGAGTTAAAAATGAAAGAGAGAAGCTGATTGGTTGTCAAATATGTGTCTGTTGATGTTTTTTTTTATTGTTCTGAGTGTGGCTTTCAGATATGTGCACCCAGGACTCTCAGCCAAAGGGGCTGAGAGGGTCCAGAATGTGAACCATTTTATAAGTAAGAACCTGGCCTTTCAGATTCATCCAGGTTTGCCTAATTGTAGCAGGGATCTGGAGCTCTGGAGATTTCTTAAGGTGCCCATACACCTGCCGATTATCGTACGATAATCGCGGGTGATCCAGCGATCTTACGATAATCGGCAGGAGTATAGAAGGTGTGCGACCGTTTCTACTGTATGGTCGCACGTCTTTTGTCTCCCGAGCAGGCTTGAAAACCCGCAGAGAATCGTATGATTTTCGGCGGGTTAGTAGCATTCTTGTGAGACAAATGCCGCATGAGTCGGTGTGCGCAAGGATTGCACTGCCCGCTCAGGATTGCAGTCATCGGACTTGCCCTCAGCAAGGATTGCCCTCAGCGGGGCGGGCTTGCGATGATCACAAGTACGATCTGGCTGTCCGAGATGGGCAGATCGTACGAGCTCTTAATTACCTTACAACCATCTGACGATGAAAGTCGTGCGATGGTTGTAAGGTGTATGGCCAGCATTAGAGCTCTGGTTGGGATGAGATCTCCAGTCCTGGGGCCAGGTGTTGCCAATGATCAGACTGGGCTGATCAGGTGGCTGAGAGCAGCCTCATTAGGAAGCCAGCCCAGAGCTCTGAGGAGTTGTGGGTGTGCAGGGGGCACATGGCCACAGGCAGATTCTGCTGCGTGCGCAAGGACAAGTGAAACAGCCAGGAAGGCTGGAGAGGTCAAGAGGGTTGGGGACCCTGAGATACCTGCTAGAGAGACAGTGACCCATGAGAGGTGAATACTGAATCGCTTGTAACTGAGTAAAGCTGTTGAGCAATACTGAGGACTGTATTTACAGAGTAATACGGTAAAGTCCTGGGACTATCACACTGTGAGTGTATGGGACAGCCAGATGTCGGTAAGACCAAAACACAATGTTTTGATGAAAGTCCAATGAACAGTTATGCTTCATTTATGCTGAAGAAAGGCGAGTTATTTTGTGAAGTTCATGGATTTTTGACCTTTTGAATGAATATTCCCCAAACTATCACACATATCAACTATCATACATAAAAAAATTTAAAAATAATTAAAACATAGAATCTACAAATACAATACATAGCTAGCGCAACAAATTTACATGTTGCATCCACAGTGTGACTTAAGCTAATCCAAAAATACCTAGACCTGTGTCTAATAATGTGATAAGTGATATTTAAAGCACTACTGAGACTTACACACCTTGACATAAAGATGTAAGATGTTATGTAACAAAGCCTCATTTGAAATAGAGCTAACAATAAATGTGATGAAAATTAGAAGACATTATCAAGCATATCTAAGGTCTAGTAAAGACAAGTACATTACTGAGGATAAATAATGCAACCTATTGATGTGGGGAAAAAAACCTTACCCAAATCTCCAGGACTCTGCCACAATTTCACACCTCAAAAAGAAACCAAATGCTCCCATCGTGTAAAACCATCAAACAATCTTTATTAAAAGCGAAAATTGCACTTACAAAATGACAATCTCTCACTCCTTACAGCTGGTTAGCTCAGTGTCTTTCCAGCCTCTGCTTGTGACCTTGTCAGCATACCCTGCCTATTCTGACTCCGATTGTTGTATTAGTGATTTATTTCTTGATGAGACCTCTATGCCTGACCTGTATAAGCAGATACAATCATCGTGGGTAATCCCTATCAGATAGTTGAACTCACCAAATACCTTTTCATCCACCAAGTTCTTTATTGAATGCAGCAGGGTTAGAGGCAAGGGGTGGGAATACAGAAAACATGGTGCAATAACCAAAACGACCACAAGATGGCAGTATATTAACCAGCAATACTGATGCCAAAGAACAATGGCTAATGAAAACTTAACTATATAAATAGTCACTTCACATTAATATGAATATCTACTGTGGCTATGCATTGTGTCATATTTATACGACTGTGTAACAGCACACTGCCTATCCGACATGTTTCGGCGTAAAGACATCCTCCAGGGATTGCAATATGGACTTGTAATGCTTTCAGTAAAGTTATGTTCTGGGTGGGGGTACTAGTGATGCAACCGTGGGTTGATCAAGTGCCTCGGAGAAGCTTTGGGAAAATGTTGAGTTGCCAATGGGTAGACAGAACAATTGATAATGGAGATCACCTACCACAAAGCATAGGTATTTGTGGAATTAACCTTCTATGGGAATAAGAAGGTAAGCATCTACGGAAATTATCCAATCTTCTTGGAGTATTAAATGCATGGTGATCTGCAAAAATTCCATCTTGAATTGGTGTTTGATAGACATGTGCACTGGCATAAAATTTGTTTTGTTTCGTTTCGATTCGGATTTTGTGTTATTTTGTTTTTCGGTATTCGGGTGTGAAAGTCAATTCAGATTCGGACGAAATTCGTTAGCGGCAGTTCGTTCGAACATTCGTTTTGTTTTCGTTTCTTATTCGTTTCATTCATTCGTTAGTTCGTTGCAGCAAAGTGACATTTGAGGGAAAAAATATTTTTTCTCCTTCTCTAATGTCACTTTGCTGCAACGAACGAATGAACGAAACGAAAACGAAACAAACGTTCAAACGAACTGCCCTAATGAATTTTGGAAATGGAAATTCGTATTCGTTTGCATTCTTTTTATCTGTAATTCGGCATTCGGATACATCCGAATTTCCGAAAATTCGTCCGAATTTAGTTTCGGAACGAAACGAATCGCACATGTCTAGTCTTTGACATTATCTTTGTTGAGGTACCTCAGATCTGTAAGCAACTGCCAATTGCCCCCTAATCTTTGGGTATTGCTGTGTGTGTGTTTGAGAGTATAGAGAATTCCCAGCTATGTCCCCAACCAGTCATCTTCAAAAGCTTAGGATCCATTAAGTCCATAGGTTTTATCCTGTATAGTAGTGTTAGCACATGCATATACCCTTAATAAGCCCACAGTGGAATAAGAAACAGCATGCTGAAGGGTGTGAACAGTATCTGGAATGTGATTGAAATCTTCTCTGAAGCCTTTGGTATTTGATTATTGCCAAGACAGACACTCTTCTAGATGCAGGTTGCTTCACTATCCCTTTATCACTATGTTGACTTGTAACCAGACCTAGAAGAGCTGAAATAAAAGTTCTAATTTATCTTTTGAAGAAGACTGCTCCATAGTGGGCAAAGTTTGGATATATTTGCCCACTATCTACTGTGAAACTAGAAAATAAACATCCCGCATTAGTATTTTATGAGCCATATGGTGAAAAACCTGTGCCCATTGACCCCTGCCCTAAATGATCACATAACTTCTAGAGCCGGGTGAGTTGATGGAATGGGCCTACACAATCTTCCCAGTAGATTTGTAAGCCGGCAAAAAATGTGTTTTGTTTCAGATTTTTCAGGATTCAGGACCGAAAGTTAATTTGTTTCGGTATTCGGATTTGTTAATTTCAGATGAGTTGAGGACAAAGAGGCACCCAGATTCTTATAAGCCTCCCTGCCCGCAGACCCCACAACCACCTGGCCAGGGTTGTGGGGAAGAGGCCCTTGTCCTTATAGACATGGGGACGAGGTGGGGACAAAGCATCCTCCCCATGTTGAGGGCATGTGGCCTGGTATGGTGCAGGAGAGGGTGGGGGGCGCACACTCGTCTCCCCTTTTTCCTGCTCTGCCAGGCTGCTGCTCGAATCAAGGGTCTGGTAAAGGATTTTAGGGGGGACCCCACACTTTTTTGGGGGGCATTTGGGACCCCCCTAAAATTCCTACTAGACCTAAAGGGCCTGGTATGAATTGGGGAGTGGACTCTACACTGTTTTTATTTTATTTTAACGCTTAACAACGCAAACTCATTCAGAATGACATTCGGAAAACATTTGGAATGCATCTGAAATTTTCGTTACATTCAGATTAATTATTTCTTTCATTTGGAAATTCGGATGCATCCAAATGTCCGAATATGCCAATATTCGTCCAGATTTCAATTCGGAACAAAACGAATCTTAAATTTTTACTTCCAAATGCCATACTGATGTAGAGTGCTGAAGCACTGCCTGATATATACTTATTGATGATTGTGCCAATCTGCTTTGGGCACTTGTGCACTAAGCAGCTTGCTCATGGGAATTATGACTAGTGCTGTGCATAGTGTGCTTGCTACTTCTGCACAGCACCCTGAAGTAACAGCCAAATGGAGAGCTTATCTTTAACACCAAGAAGCCACCAGCAGGGTTCTCTAGATTGCTACAGCAGGTGCGGTAATTACCAAATAATGGGACTCTTCTTTGAGGAGAATATATAAAGGAATGATCTGTAAAGCTTTCTTGCAATGCTCTGGGTCCAGTTGCTATTGGACACTTCCAGGTGTGTTAGACAGCAGGTCTCCACCTGGATGCTGTGGTTCTTCTTGCTGAGCCCTATGCCACTACAGGACACAGTAGTAATGTAGAGCACTGGTTCTCAACCTGTGTAAAATTAGGACCCAGATTTGTTTTTGGTCATTAAGTCGCTACTCAAGTCACACCGCACTGAAACGCACAGCATTGCAGAACTGCGTGTTCCGGTGTGGGCGATTGAACTATGGGCGAGAGGTGTATTTGGGGTGGCACTCAAATGAATGGCAACGCAACGCATCTCCAGCACCAGAACTCGCAGTAGGTGCAATTGCATGGTACAATGTGTTAATCGCGGGGGATTGTGCGATTAACACACTGTACTAGTGTGAAAAACAGAAACACACAACCACAGACACAATCTCACACACTGAGACATTCTCACACACACATACACATTCCAAAAAATGTTTTTCTTTTTTTTCTTCTTTTTTTAAGATCCACCCAGTACCTTACAAGAATTGGAGTGGATCCTCAGCCTGGGGTCCAGTGTGGGCTGATGTGCTGTGATGGAGCTCCATCCATATGTGCATTGCTTTTATAGCTCCCTTGCGCACAGTGGTGTATTTAGGTTTGGGGCTGCCCTAGGCAAGACAAAACCCAGACGCCCCCCCCCCCCCCCACACACTAAATTTACCCCAC
>NW_017307884.1:145315-151355 GCF_000935625.1 Nanorana parkeri
AAAGTTCCCCCACCCGGCTCTGGTCTCTGCAGGGTCTGTGGTGGGCTCTACAGAATCTGTGGTGGGCTCTGCGGGGTCTCAGGTGGGCTGTGAAGGATCTCTGGTGGGCTCTGCGGGGTCTCAGGTGGGCTGTGAAGGATCTGTGGTGGGCTTTGCAGGCTGCCTGAGACCCGGCAAAGCCCCCCAAGACCCGACAAGGGCACAGATCCTGCAGCATCTCAGGGGGGTTGTGCAGGATCTGTGGTGGGCTTTGCAGGCTGCAGAGCCCCCTATGGATCCTGCAAAGCCCCCCTGAGACCCGCAAAGCCCTCCACAGATCCTGCAGAGACCCTGAGACCCGACAAGGGCACAGATCCTGCAGCATCTCAGCGGGGTTGTGCAGGATCTGTGGTGGGCTTTGCAGGCTGCAGAGCCCCCTATGGATCCTGCAAAGCCCCCCTGAGACCCGCAAAGCCCTCCACAGATCCTGCAGAGACCCCCTGAGACCCTGCAGTCTACCTCTTGCCAAATTTCATACTTTAAAAATAAATATAACTATATCCAGTTTGGTACTACAGACACTAATATAACGTTCACTGAAAGAGCGCTGGCCAAAAGGATCCGTGTGCCGGTGCAGACTCAGCTACACGGTCTGCATCCGAAAGAGATGCAGACCGTGTAGCTGCTCCCGCAAGTCAGGTAAGCATTCCTTGACCGCATACTTGACTTGTGAGCTGGCTGCAGGCCACAAAGTACCGGCTCGTGGGCCGCAATTGGTCCGCGGGCCGGTACATTTGCCTCCCCACCGGAATCTGCCGCCCGCGGCAAACGCCTTGTTTGCCTCGCGGCAGATACGCCCCTGCTTGCGCACCTTGTAGAGGTGCAGGGAGCCAGAATGTGACGTCACTCCGGCCCAGGCACCTGCACCTACAGGACACGAAAGGGAGCTGTAAGCAAAGGCTCCTCAAGCTGACACTTGGCGGTGCTCGACGTGAAAACTGACAGTGCGGCACTAGGGGGAGGCTGAGGAACCTCTAGCCTAGCGCAGTGGAAGCCACCCGGTGACCCACTGAACACAGGATTATGACAAACTTTTGGGTTGCGACCCACCAATCGAGATGTAGGGGATGGACCCACCTATGGATCTAGGGGATGGTTGTATGTCAAGGCCACTATATATATACCGTGTTTCCCCGAAAATAAGACACTGTCTTATATTTTTTGTGGCTCAGAAAAAAACACTAGGTCTTTTTTTCGGGGTTGGTCTTTTTTTTTTTTTTTTGTATGTAAACAATCCAAAGTTAATGCAAATCCAAATTAAATAATCCAAAATGGCAAAGTTAAGAATAGGGTGATCAGGGCAATTAGGGATGCCATCATTTTTCCAAGAGCAATTGGCAATCGGCTTATGCGGCTCTTCTCCCTGCGCTGCCGCCTAAATCACATGTGTGTACTTGCAGACACTGCAGTTACAAAAAACTACCTGAATGTGTGCCAGAGACGTACTTAGCCTCCTATTTCCCATTGTGTGCTGAAAACACTGAGCTTTTTGTGTGTGTGTGTGTGTGTAAAATTGCTGTCTTTCTAAACTGCGGAATCCAACCCCCCCAATTCTCATCTCCACAACATAGGGACAAATCGTTCTGTAATGCAAGATAGGAACAAGGAAGGGCTAATTACACAGGAGGTGTGCACAGGACACAGGACAGCTCTAAATTTCCATAGGTATATTTTTGCTATGATCAGATAAAATAAGGGGAAAAGAGAGCAAATAAGAGAAGTTAATTGTTAGGGTTTACACATACTTAAAGTTTAATAAATATCTAATTTTACCTTTAACAGGTGTTATTTTTTTATTCTGCTTTACCTTTTGTTTTTTTTTTACACTGTTCATATTATAAAGTTATATACACTTTTTTTTCAGAAACAATTGAAGATGAAATGGTTAATTGTGCAACAGAGATGCTCTTAAAACCCGGAGCCTTACTGAATCCTTCTAATATGTTTCAGTATATTTTTGCAAGATATTATTTTCTTTTTATTAATTTCTTTTTAATGTATTTAAAGCTCATCTCCAGGAAAAAAAAACTCCCCTTGCAGTGGGGCTGCCAATGCAGTGCTAGAAATAAATGCTTATTTATGTCTAGGGTAGCTGTGTTAAAAAAACTTTTCCATGTGCCTTGGCCGGCCCCCCCCCCCCCCCTTGGCAGTCGGAGGCCTATTGACATCATCAAATACATTGCAGGACTATGAGCTCATAGCTCATAGTTCTTCCCAATGGGGACCTGGCCAGCAATAGAAACTGTATTTTTACCTAAAACTAAAAGATAAAGTTTGGTCTTTGATTTGTCTATTTAAAGTCTGTTTTGTCTATTTAAAGACTCTATATATCAAAAAAATGTTTGCAAGCTCACCTGCTAAGCCTAAATCCCACCCTGCTCTGATTTCCAAAGCTTCAAGCCTTTCTGGTAGTGTTAAAGATTGCCTTTTGCCAAAGGATACCTCCTACATCCCACACATCCTTATTAGCACATTACTAGTTCACTGGCAGAAATGAATGTACAGGAGGTAGAATATGGCAGGCAAGCTTTGATACAATCAAGAAATGTCAAAGTTCTGGAGATCAGAACTACCCGGCCAGGCCAGCAGGGATTTCCATGTTCCTGAAGGTGTGTGCAGACACCTATTGGTGCTTGTACTTTATACTTGGGAACAATTTTAAAACAGATTAAGTAGTAAACTAAAACATTATTTTATAATGAGTTTATACTCTTTTGTCCTTTGTGACTCCACTGTGAAAACAGAACTTTAAAACTATTCTAATATTTACAGTTCGTGCACTCATTATTTGTGATGTTGATTTCTGTTAGAGTTGTGTGACCATGACTATCTCTCTCTCAGATAGTCATGGTCACACAACTCTAACAGAAATTATAATTGTCTGACACACATAGAAAGGACAGAAACAGCTTCAAAGCTCATTAAAATTATATATACATAGCCGGTCTGTTAAGGTCCTATTCAGGATCATGATATTTACCTACAGCAATAATATGTGTAAGGCATTATATAAATACCATTATGTGGATATAATTACACGATTAAAGTCTTCTATATCAGCCTCTATCAAGATTGTTCAAAATCTGCCCTAATAAAAAAAATCATATAATGAGACACTTTGATTGTATGCCAATGTAGATTTGAGTATAACAATCTCATTATTTTTCATTATCTATTGATATAGAACAATGCACAAGTACTGAAGTTAAGCAGAATCTCCCTTTATTTCTCAAGACAGACAGCTATATGAGATCTAGGGTATATTCTAAAGTTTACGCTTCATAAAACAATAACCTGCTGAATAACGACTAAAGGTGCACACATCAGAAATACCTTTTTCCTGCATTGCTTAAATTTCTACTTTTCCCCAGTACCCTGACATTAGTCACATGGTCTCTACCAAAGAGACATACAGCAGCAGGGATCCCAACCTGAAAAAAGTAATTTCAGGGAGGTGCCCTTCTCATTTCCGGGAGGTGTCCTCTGCTAGGCGGGGGTCGTTGAAAAGTACCCCCCTGAAATGATAGCAGATAGCAAAGAAGCTATTGATTCCCGTGCTATCTGCTGTTTTTTTTTATTGCACCCGCCCTCTGCTGCTGTCAGTCAGAAGGGGGAGGACCTGATGAAGAACTTTAGGTCCACCTCTGCTGATTGACAACAGCAGTGATCGGGTGCAATAGCTTGTCTGCTATTGGCTATTGCAAATTGAAATAGCCAATAGCAATCAAGCTATTCATTTCTATGCTGCCTTTTTTTTTTTACTCTGATGGCGGCCGGCGGCTCCGATATCAGAATAAAAAAAACCCCAAAAAAACAGACAGCAGGAAAAAATGTACTCTGCTGGATCAAGCAGAGTAAACCTTTCTAGGGGAAAATATTTCTCTCCAGGGCGTCCGGGAGCCGCTTTCTAATAGCGGGAGACTCCCGGAATGTCCGGGAGAGTTGGGATGTCTGCAGCAGAGCCATCCAATCTGCAGCTCTGCATAAACTTTGATCCTTTATTCTGGCAAAGACCAGGTGATCTGGACTGTGGCACTAGTTATGTGAATGTCACTGCAGGTAAGATGAATTTCAGGAGAAAGATAAGTACCTTTTACAATAAAAAAATTAAAACTAGTAATATTACAAATTAACTTTACAGTATTATGTATAAAATGCTTTGCCAAGATTTTTTGTCATTTGATTGTAACAAGAAGAAAAATGCATGTTTCCTTACATTTTATAATGCGGTGAGGATAACTTTTTTGGACTTGTAAATAACATTAAATACTAGATATTTTACACAGATACTTTATTATAGCATTTAAATATATTTCTGTGAACCCTTACAAAACCACTGTAAAATGCAGTATGCTGTGTTTTGTCAAAATGTGCTGCAACACAACCAGGGCCGGATTAAGAGCATCACTGGCCTGGTGCTGGGGATTTTAGTGGGTCTTTTCATGAAAATAGCGACGTCACCAGGGCCCTCTTCCTTCTGTCCAGGCTGTGATTTGTAGTCTCTCTACAGCTTGGAGTTAGTGGTGGAGTACCAGGGCCCGGTCGCAGCTGCGACGCTGGTAGATCTGCCACTGACTCCAAGCTGTAGAAAAACTACAAATTTTAACAATACATTACACAGAAAAACAGAATATCACCTGCTATAGAGGACTACAAATCCCAGCAATAAATTATACAGAAATGCAGAATAATACCACCAACTATAGAGGAATACAAATCCCAGTAATGCATTACAGAGCAATGCAGAATGGCACCAGCTATAAAGGACTACAAATTCCAGCAATACATTGTAAAGCACTGCAGAATAATACCATCTGCTATTGAGGACTACAAATCCAGCAATACATTTGTAAAGCACTGCAGAATAATACTATAGAGGACTACAAATCCCAGCAATGCAGAATAATATGAAGCTACATACTCTGTGTTGCTCTGGGTTCGCAGCCTGATGTCTCCATGGTCTCTGGAGAGCTGTGCGGGGTTTCAGGGGGGGCTGTGCAGGCTCTCAGGTGGCCAGTGTGGGCTCTCAGGACGCTAGTGCGAGCTCTCAGTGAGTCAGTGTGTGTTTTCAGGCAGTCAGTGTGGGCTCTCAGGCGGTCAGTGTGGGCTCCAGGTGGTCATTAAAGGTTCCAGATGGTCAGTGAGCATTCTCAGTTGGTCAGTGAGGGCTCCCAGGTGGTTCAGTGCAGGCTCCAGGTGGTCAGTATGGACTCCCAGGTGGTCAGTGCGGGCACCAGGTGGTCAGTGCGGGCTCCAGGTGGTCAGTGCGGGCTCCAGGTGGTCATTGCGGGCTCCAGGTGGTCAGTGTGGGCTCTGAGGTGGTCAGTGCAACTTCCAGGTGGTCAGTGCGGGCTCTCAGGTGGTCAGTGCGGGGTCCAGGTGGTCAGTGTGGGGTCCAGGTGGTCAGTGCGGGTGTCCATGTGGTTAGTGCAGGTTCCATGTGGTCAGTGCAGGCTCCATGTGGTCAGTGCAGGCTCCAGGTGGTCAGTGCAGGCTCCAGGTGGTCAGTGAAGGCTCTCAGGTGGTCAGTGAGGGCTCCAGGTGGTTAGTGTGGGCTCTCAGATGATCAGTGCGGGCTCTATAGCTGGTCAGTGCGGGCTCTATAGCTGGTCAGTGCGGGCTCTCGGTTGGTCATTGGGGACTCTAAACAGGCCAGGAGTATGCAGAGTGAGGACTGCGGCTTTCTGCTCAGGCAGCCCTCTAATATGCCTGAATAGAGGGCCACAGCGGCCTGGTTGCAGCCTATTCGGGTCGGCCGGGCCTATTTTCAGGGGCGTGCCTGGAGTGGGAGCTCCGTCCAACCCTATGTTAATCTGGCCCTTAGTTATTTGACCACATGGAATTTTTTTGTAAACAGGGCCTGGGTGTCCTATGCAAGTGATGTATGCAAATGTACCCATTTTAAATTAGTTGATTAAACTGGTATAGTCATAACCCTGTACTGGTTCCACAATATTTATAACATTATTTATTTTTGCTAGCAAAAGAGTGGTTATATATA